>NW_007360336.1:423096-545956 GCF_000271585.1 Trametes versicolor FP-101664 SS1
CACGACTACGATGTGCAGCGCGGCACGGCGCGTCAGCCCCTCACGCTGTGTGCACCGGGGGCGGAGGTACCTGCGTGCCATGTCCGAACATGTGCGTGCGGGGGGCGCGCGGGGCCACAGAACCGCACCCCGCGCCCCCGCGCCGACGAATTCCGGGGCGTCCGTACCTCCACGCACTATACGGACGCCGCTGCACCGGCTCGCAAAGGTTCGGGCGGATCTGACGAGGTCGACGTTTTCGTCCATGTGCGGGACCGCATCCCCCCACGCAGAAAATCGGCTCATCCGCCCCAGCATCGTCCCCGACGCAGGCGGAACCACCGCCACGATGTGCAGGGCGGCGCAGCGTATCTGCCTCTAATAACCTCAGCATGGGTGGTGCACATCTACGCCCTGTTATGTTCGGAAATGCGAGGGCGCCGGCTGCGTGGAAGCCCCAAACCGCGCCCCCTGCTCCGCCATGGCGGCGCCGGGGCGCGCGTACACGCTGCGTTGCGCTCCCTGCACCGCATCGAGCCAATTTCGCGCGCGTGGAGTGGGGGACGACGGGATTTCGCCTTCCTGGGCGGGTACCGGCGAGTGCGGGCGCGGGACATGCGCGCGCTCCCGACGAGGATCACGACGGCGCAGCCTGCCCACGCACACGTTCGCCTGCAGACGCAGTCGACGCCCTCCGGGGTGCTCGTGCAGACGACACAGCGGACAAGTGATATATTTCGCGCCCAAAGCATACATGGCGCCGCACACCGCGCGAACGGCGTCCGCGCACGACGACGGCGGCGGCGGCGGCGGGCGCAGGTTTATGAGCGACGCAGCACACGCCCCGCGCGCACACACGGCGGGTGGGGCGCATGGGGGATCTCCAGGCTGGGATCTCGAGTTCCAGCCACTCACCGCCTCTGGGGTGTCCGCTCCTCTCGCGAGTCGCAATTGGGGCGCCTGGTGCCCTCGTTTCCACAGCGTCGACGGCGGCCGCATCTGGGCTGGTTCTCCGCCGCGCCCGGACGCGCGAGGATGGGCCTGGCGACGGACGCGATCCACTCGGCTTGTACGGCGGCGGCGGCGGCGGGCGGGCGGTAGCCGTTTCTGTCGACCGGGGGCGTGGTCTTGCTGACGTCAAAGGTGAGGCGTACGAGCCGCGGTCCTCCGTGCTCGTCTGTGTGCGTCTGGGACTAGGACGTGCGGATCTTGACGCGGGCACGGTGCGATCGCGATGGCCCGATACGGTACAGCGCCGGTCGCGTAGCGGTCGTCCCGCAGCGCGGACAGCGGGTAGGCAATAGGCATGCGCCGTGCACAGCGTGTCTATACGGCATAAGTCGAAATAAGCGGGTTGCGAGACGGGAGGGACGTACGTGCGTGGGTCTGCGACGGTGGGCCGAGGACGAGCGCGGCGCGGCGAGGGCGGTAGTCTGGGAGACGTGGTGACGGGCCTCTCGGCAAGCACAGGTAGGTGCAATATGCTGGAGAAATGGGGTGAGTGCCTGCTGGACACGGAGGTATAAAAGGAGAGCGGAGGAGGAGAGACGAAGGGCATGAACGAGCCGTGCTCGTCTCCGCCCTCCTCTCTGCCCTCCTCTCTGCCCTCCACTCTGCCCTCGTCTCTGCCCTCGCTTGCTCTGTTTGGTTGTTGCTGCTGTGGTCGGCGTGCGACGACGTCTTGTCGCGGTCGATGTCGACAGCCTTGACTTTCGCCGTCGAGGGGGTTTGCTTCGGAGCTGAGCGCTACGACGGTGCTCGAGGGCGTGCTGACGAAGAGCGCGGGGCGAAAGAGTAGGCGCGAAGGCGGCGAGGTGAGACTGCGTGTCGGCTGGAAGGACGATGCGAAGCTGACGGGTTCTGGGTGTGCGTCCGATCGGACTCGGACGCGTCCAAGTTCTGCGGAGAGTGGATAGGTGACGGCTGCGGTACGTGCAAGCGAGGTTGGCAGTGAGGCAGTCGGATTGCTGATGGAGGAACATGCAGTGGTGCGTACGGCGAACGGAGGACGAGGAGAGCGAGGAGAGAAGGGAGGAAGGGACGGATGCGAGCGCGTAGGTAACAGTGGCCATGTAGTAGGTAGCGTCTAAGAACGAAGACGAGTCGCTAGCATTAGTCCTAGTCAACGCGGGCGTCGAGAGCGTGGCGAGAGCAGAGGCAGCGAGTGAGAGACGACGTCATCGAGGGACATGACGCGCCGGTCACATGATCTGCGTCCGAGGCCTGTCGCAGTTGATGGTGCCGCCGGTGTTCATAATGAGCACCTTGCACTCGTCCGACGTCCACGGCGGTGGAAGCGATGCCGCGGAGGCGAGACGAGACGGTCGTTCCGAGCGAGATGGAGGAGGGGACGAGCGCATCTGCCGTTTCGACTCGCTTAGATTAGATTGCTGCCAGATCTCGATCTGAGATTCTTCAGTCCCACTCTCATAAAATGACTGGTGCGCCTCCCTTGACTCCTCCACTCACCCATCCGTGCTCGATTCGCCATGGATGCCCTCCAAAAAGTGTTTGCAGCGAAGAACAGCTCGGTGCGTGTCGTGCGGTCTCGCTCAAAGGCGCGGCACTCATCGTGATCACAGACCAGCCCCGCGCTAGTCACTTTCGTGACCGCGGGGTACCCCCGGGTCGAGGACACAGTCCCCGTAATGCTCGCAATGCAGGAGGGGGGCGCAGAAGTCATCGAGCTTGGCGTACCGTTCTCAGACCCCATCGCCGACGGTCCCACTATCCAAGAAACCAACGTCGTACGTCGCGTGCATCTCATGAGCCCGCGCGCGAGATTGAACCCGCCTTTCGTGATGCCTAGGTCGCACTCAAGAACGACGTCGACTACGTTCAGTGCCTTGGAATGGTTCGTGAGGCGCGGAACAAGGGTCTCACCACTCCGGTGCTGCTGATGGGTGCGTCCGCATCCGTTCTCCCGATCTTTCTTTCAGATAATCTTAACGTTTTCAGGTTACTATAATCCTCTTCTTGCATACGGAGAGGAGAAGGCTATCCAGGACGCGGCAGAAGCTGGCGCGAATGGTTTCATTGTCGTCGATCTTCCGCCAGAGGAGGCTGTCGCCTTCCGTGACAAATGCCGTGCCGCCAAGTGAGTCCCTGCCTTTCCCGCTCTGGTCCATTAACTCATTTCGCCAGGCTTTCCTACGTTCCCCTCATCGCCCCTTCTACATCCCTACATCGCATCGAGTTCCTCACCTCGATTGCTGACTCATTCATCTACATCGTCTCCAAGGTACTTCCACAATTTCTCCGTGCTCACACGGGTAGTGTCACGGTCCTCATTCTCGTTTTAGATGGGCACGACTGGTTCTTCAGCATCAGGTACCATGAACAGTGCCCTTCCCGACCTCGTTGCACGTGTCCGAGACTACACCGACCTCCCCCTCGCTGTCGGCTTCGGTGTCGCGACCCGTGCCCACTTTGACCTCGTTGCGGACGCCGGTGCGGACGGTGTTGTCATCGGCAGCCGCATCATCTCTGTCATCAAGGCAGCACCACCGGCGGAGGTCGCACAGAAAGTTGAAGAGTACTGCCGCGAGATCAGTCTGAAGGGCCAGCCACCCAGGCGGCCGAACTTCACTCCGCGCCCGTCCGGGACGCCGTCGCGGGCGAGCGTGAGTCACAATGAGTCAACGGAGTCCGCGCAGAAGTCGATTCTGCCGCCACGATTCGGTCAGTTTGGTGGCCAGTATGTTCCCGAGTCACTCTGGGATTGCTTGGTGGAGCTCGAGGAGGTGCACAACGCTGCAATGAACGACCCCAAGTTCCAGGAGGAATGGAAGAGTCTGTATGGTTACATGAACAGGCCTTCAAGGCTCTACAAAGCCGAGAAGCTGACCGAGGCATCTGGCGGAGCGACCATCTGGTTGAAGCGTGAAGATTTGTGAGTCATAACGCACCACCTACTTCAATTGTATCCCTAATTTTCAACCAGGAACCACACGGGCTCACACAAAATCAACAACGCCATTGGACAGGTAGCTTTTGCGAATTCACTCTACTGACTGTTGCTGACCCCGTCCATAGATTCTTCTTGCGAAGAGGTTAGGCAAGACTCGCATCATCGCAGAGACCGGCGCGGGCCAGCATGGTGTTGCCACCGCGACTGCATGTGCCCGGTTCGGCCTCGAGTGCATCATCTACATGGGCGCAGAGGACGTCCGGCGCCAGGCCCTCAACGTCTTCCGCATTCGCATGCTCGGCGCGCAGGTCATCCCCGTACACTCCGGCTCCTGCACGCTCAAAGACGCGGTGAACGAGGCGATGCGCGATTGGGTGACGAACCTCTCGAACACGCACTACCTCATCGGCTCCGCCATCGGCCCGCACCCGTTCCCCACCATCGTGCGCGACTTCCAGCGGGTGATCGGGCAGGAGATCAAGGAGCAGCTCCGGGAGGAGGTCGGCAAGCTCCCCGACGCGGTCGTGGCGTGCGTCGGCGGCGGCAGCAACGCGATAGGGACGTTCTACGACTTCATCAACGAGAAGGACGTCAGGCTCATCGGTGTCGAGGCTGGCGGAGAGGGCCTCAGCGGCGACAAGCACAGCGCGACGCTGAGCAAGGGCCATGCCGGCGTGTTCCACGGTGTGCGCACCTACGTCCTGCAGTCAGCAACCGGGCAGATCGTCGAGACGCATTCGATCAGCGCCGGGCTCGACTACCCCGGTGTTGGCCCCGAGCACGCCTGGCTGAAGGACACCGGCCGCGCCGAGTACACTGTCGCAACAGACGAGGAGGCGCTGCGCGGGTTCCGGATGCTCACCCAGCTTGAGGGTATCATCCCTGGTGGGTGTTCAAAATCATCTTTGTCCGCGCGAGACTGACCAGTTCCAATCTGTCGCCGACAGCTCTCGAGTCGTCCCATGCTGTGTGGGGCGGCATGGCGCTCGCAAAGACGTTGCCGAAGGACGCCAACGTGGTCATTGTGCGTGTTTGACCTGTCACGGGCCCCTATCGGGCTTTGTTGTCTACGTGACAGACGAACTGACGGTCATTTCCAAATATTTAGTGTCTGTCCGGCCGTGGAGACAAGGATGTGGAACAGATCTCGGAGCTCCTCCCAGGCAAGTGGGAGGAGAAGCTCAATTGGCACATCAC
The DNA here is from genome assembly GCF_000271585.1 of Trametes versicolor FP-101664 SS1. Taxonomy (NCBI): domain Eukaryota; kingdom Fungi; phylum Basidiomycota; class Agaricomycetes; order Polyporales; family Polyporaceae; genus Trametes; species Trametes versicolor. The sequence goes on from NW_007360336.1 coordinate 428,183, forward strand.
CTCGGCCCCGGTAGCGCCCAACCAATGAGCGTGCGAGCGGCCCGGCATCAGCTGGCATCATGAACCAGGGGAAATGTTGTGTGATTAGGTGCGAGCGATGGAACAGGAGAAGCGTATAACAGCTATATGTAGACTAGGGCCGCCGTGCGCTGAAGTATGAATGCACGACCGTCAGCGGTGGACAAGTACTCCAGGATGCATGGTCTAGGCCCCAATGCTCTCCGGCAAATATGCCTCATTCGCTGCAAGCCGTTGGTGCGCATGCGTGGACGAGAGAACAATCGCCTTGATGTAGGTCTGAACATGCGCAAGCCTCGTCGTCGTCGCCGGCATCCGCATCAGATTCTGTATGTTGCCTGTGTTCTCGTCCATCAGCCTCACCCCCACGGAAATGAAACCGAGTAAGATGACGGTGTGAGTACCTCGCACAACGAACCCCAAAGCAAGGTGAGGGCAAGCACAACTCGCACTCGACGACGCGTCTGGTAGACTGGTACATGCACCGACCCGCGCCACGAGCACTGCGCGCGCCCGCTGCTCGATCACGATCGACGCGCTGCATTCCGCACCCCGAGCTACGATTCGTCCCGCGCACCCGTCCCTTCCCCCCACCTACCCAGTGTCCATCGCAATTTGGCCACAACAGGCGCACAATAGTCCCCGGCAGCGTTGGGAAGCCTCCCGCCTCCGTCTCGTGCGCCCCCGTTCCTCGCTCCCCACTCCTCAAAAGGGGATCGAGATCGGTGCCGGGCTCGGGGGCACCCTGGAGGGGCGCCGCGCGCGTCGATCACCCGTCGGACGTCGTGACAATGTCTTTCGCGGACTCGAACCATGCGGCGTGACGTCCCGGCGAATGCGCTTTGTGCCCGCGAGATCTCCTCTTCCCCCGCGCGCGCACTATATAAGGCGTCGCGCCTCAGTCAAAGCGTACTCATCCACCCCCTTTCTTCCGACTCATCGTCTTTGTACCGACGCCGACGCGAATTCGCCCCCTCCCCTCCTCGTCTTTTGGCTGTTTGAATATCGTTATCCGTGTTTGTCACGTCCTCACTCCACATACTATCCCACACGCAGCGTCGTGTACGTTGTTGCTTGAACATGAATGCCAACGGAGTCGCAGCCGCCGCTTACGACGATGGAAGCCTGCAGTAAGTGCACACCATCCCGAACCCGGTCGAATCCTTTATACTCACCTGGCTACGCATCTGCAGGAGAGACCAGTGCGAGATGCTGCTCCGCACGTTGATGGGCCCAGAAGAGAGCAGCAGCCCATGGTACGTGGCCACTCTTTCCGTCGTGATTCGCCTTTGTACTCATTGTCCGCTTTTTCGTGGCCTGTAGCACCCGCTGGTGGGTAGAGGAACTCCTCGCGGCGGCCGCGGAGGAGCACCGGTGTGGAGAGGAGCCGGAGGTGGTCGAGGACTACGTGGCGTGGCTCTCGGAGGAGCACCTCCGCGAGCTCGACGCGCTCGAGCAGCGCGCACACACGCAGGCGGCCGCGCAGGCCAGGGCGGCGGCGGACCGGCACCGCGGGAGCGAGCGCCCAGAGCGCAATAGTGCTGCTGGGGGCGAGACGGGAAGGGAGGCAGACAAGAAAGGGGAGGCGGAGGTGTGGTTTGAACATATGGAGCACGCGATGGACGCGTGGGCGGAGGTCGTCCGGGCGAAGGTGGACCACGCGAACGGGGTCGTCCGGAGTGAGGAGTATGGGCGGGATTCGGATCCCTATGCAGATTGGGATGGCCCAACGGGGTTTTGTTCGCAGGCGGACTTTCCGTCTGGAGACTATTTTGGTGGGGTGGCTTGGTAGCGAAACCAAGAGCGATGGACTTTGTTGTAGATATGTGATTACTGTACTTTCGCATTAGCTTATTGCCTAATATCTCATTGTGCACTCGGACATATTGCCGCGAGCTCACCATGATAATACATCATACTCCTGTATAGTCTCCACTATATATCTTAAGTGTGAGTCGGTGAACGTTTGAAGATTGAAGTAGAAGACCACCTTTCGTTTGGCTCAACGTGACAGGTGGATAATCGTGATCGCCAAGGATAGCGGAAGGAGTGAGAAGACATACCTATTGCGAGATGCTATGATTTCCTCTGTGACTCCGGGAAAGAGGAGCGAGCTGCTGCGACGGTCGACACCCTCATGTCCCCAGGGGCCTTCTTTCCTACAATGAAGTAAGTGAATGGGCGTACGCTGATATACTAACTGCGCGCGTAGTACATTAACATTCAGATTCAGAAAATCGGTACATCACACGCATGGTGTGTCACTTACGCTAAGATTTAAGGTATGCTGGACCGTGACTTCGGAAGATATCCAAAGCGGTCAGGGATATCAAGAGCGCAGATATTTAACTCGGGGACCTCGGCTGGTCCAGTGGTCGGGGAGAGTAGTCTGGTGTACGCCACAGTGATATCGTCGGTGCTGGGCCTGTCGATGGCTGTCGCTGGAACGTTGGCACGGCAAGGGTCATGTCGGACGGGCCGGCACATGTGGGGGCCGAAAGCGGGAACTTGTAGATCAGGAAGAAGGCGTAGTGATAGCACGTGGCTGGGCGGGGGCGGGAACAATCTGAGAAAGACCAGGTGAGCATCCAGCACGAAGCTGCTGCTGCGAACAAAAAGAATGAGCTGTTGTGTGAGTTTCGGACGGGGAGAAGGGACCAGCGGGAGCTGAGGTAGAGTGATGGGTCGGCCGGCGCAGGGGCGCCCAGGGCAACGGCCGGAGTGCCTGGATCAGGAGAGAGGCGCCGGCGGACAGGACGGGAGGTCGCGCGCTCGTGCGAGGCTGAGCGTGTCAGACTCCGTCTCTCTCTTCGCCATCTCTCCTTTGATCCTCCACTGGCCTGTGAGTGTCCCCTCGCTCTCTTCTGCTCCATCCTCGCCGTCGTCCTCATCCTCGTCCTCGACGCTTGCAGCGTCCAGCTCCTTCCGCCCGCCAGCGCACCTTCCGCCGTTCGCACCGCTTTCGGTCGCCTTTGTCACCTCTTTCCCCCCTTCTCCTTCGCACGAAAGCATCGAGGCAACCATCTTCCCGCGCACCGTTGCCAGCCATGAACTCGCGTCCGCACAAGCAGTCCATGTCGGAGCTTAAGCTCCGTCGTCTCACCGAGCACAACCAGCGCCTCAGGGAGGACCTTGCTCGGCCACGGATAAGAGTCAGCGAGGCATCTGCCAGGTGCGTCCCTTGCTACCGGACGTACAGAGTGATGTTAATTCTGATCTATTATGCAGTCTGATTCGGTATTGCAAAACGACAAAAGACCCCCTTGTGCGTATCCTTCACCCCTCTTGTGTTGGCCCATCAAGCATGTGCTCCGCGTGTGAGAGCCGTCCAGGAATTGCAGCTGCTGGAGTCACGCTGCGTTCTCTCGTAGGAGATGTTCTGCGGGACCCACGGGCTTCTGCTTCTGCTGGAGTTGTTCAACAAGAATGTGATTAAGTACCAGCGGGATTCCATCCGCATACGGCTCTCAGCTGATGATGCATTTCACTACGATCCGCGCACCGTCGCCCATCCATGCTGACTTTCATTTTGCAGGTACCATCAGTATGGGGTCCCGTACCCCGTGCAGACGATCCCTACCAGAACCAGAGTGCGGGAGGCAAGGGCTGTTGTACAATCCAGTGACCGCCTCGCCGCCTCCCCTTCTACCGCTCCCGCCGGGCCCTCTCTCTTCTGTCTCTCCTCCTGCTCTCTTCCGGTCTCCCAGGCACTTTCGCGCACGCACCCACTTTCCGCCCTCTGTATCCCTCGCTGTTTGATCTCACCCACCCCACCCCTCCACCCCCGCTTTCTGCTCTCCGTCTTCTTCTTCCCCCGCCTCGGCCTCATTTCGCGTCTGTTTGTTTATCTCATTCCTCTGTGGTCCATTTATACCATCGCTCGTTATATTCATATCCTCATCCCCACCGCTGTCGCCGTCGTCCCACATCGTCGTCACGTAACATATGGTCAACTCGGAGCTTCCCTCGCTGTTCCCCTTCCCCGCGCGGCCCGCGGTCACGGTTCGCATGCCAGATGTCGCCATGACATGCCGCTCGCCTCAAACACAAGCCCGGGTCACAGAGGGCGAAGACACGGCCGGTCTCAAGAGCCCCCGCCGAGCGTATCGCAGCTAGACGGATACCGAGCGAGACGCGGGGGATAGGATGGGCGCGCAGGAGGGCGAGCGGGGCTGTAGGGCCCGGACGGAAGGAAAAACGGAGTCGCGGATTGCAGGAGAAATGTGCCGGAGAGAGACGAGGCTATGAAGGACGCTGCTGCTACCGCCTCCCCTCGCTATGCACCCACCCCCACCCCACCCCGCCTCCCATCCCCCCGCGCTGCGGAGTAGGTGCGCTGCTTATGACATCGTGTGTGTATGTATGCGCCTCCGTGGCAGACGCGGATACGCGTAAGCTCTAGAAGTACGTCTCTGGCCCGCTGCTGCATGCATACAGCGACCCGCCCGGCTCCGGGCGCCCTCGGCGATCATACAGGCTCAGGTGGCCTCCGCGCTCGGAGCGCCGCCGGGCGTCGTAGGTGCGTGCATACCGAGTACGGCCCTGCCTCGTGCGTGTGCATGGAAGTCAGGGCCCCCGCCCGGGCTCGCGTCCGAGGCTCGAGGCGTGAGTGCACAGAAAGAAGACCGTCGGTTACGTGAACATGACGGATGCGATCTGCTACAGTAGAAGTACATGTATTACGACTGCTTTCGCTGCGCTGAGCGTACACGACACACCCCCGGCCGTAGTCTAAGTCTAACAATACCGATACACTCCCCATCCACTCTAACGCCCCACCCCACCCGCGACGACCGCTCGTCCACCCCCCACACGCTCAGACCACCGCGCACGCTGCCCCATCCCCCGAGGTCGCCGAACCGCGTACCCAGCACGCCCTCCGCCCGCGCGCGGAGCCCCCGGCGAAGCCTCCCCCGCGTGTCTCGGGCTGCGCCTGTTCGGCAGTGCGAGCACGCGTCCCCGCTTCCCACCCCTCGTGCCCTCGCTTGTCCCGAGGCCAGTGTCCCACGGCTCGACGGACGCTCTCAGGGCACAGCCTCGCGTGTGGTCGAGTACCTGAGCCCCGAGGAGGTGGGAGGCGACTTACGCGTGTGCAGGTGGCGCGTATTGTGTAGAGGGGCGTCAGGATCGATATGGAGAGGAGATGGATGAGCGGGCCGCAGGGGTGGGTGTGAAGCGCGGAGTGCGAGTGGCGGGGGTGACGGGGACTGAGCTCGTGAGGTTTAGAGCTCGTGGTCGTCGTCATCGTAGGTCTCCTTGATCAGTCTGCACGGAAGACAGTGTTATATTAGCATGCGAAGAATAAGCGCGCGAACCACCGAGACGCACCGGTACACCGACGACGGTGGGTGATCCCCGTCGTTTGTGATAAAGACGTCGACGAGCTCGGGGCCAACGTAGTCATAGTACGGGTTCACAACGTCGACACGCTCGACGAGCTTGCCCTCCTCGAAGCCGAGTACGCTGCTCGGGTCCGCGAAGTCGAGCGCGCCGTACTCGTGATAGAGGTTCCAGAGCGGGGTGAGTTTGAACTGTCCCGCGCAGACGACGACCGGCGTCGAGTGCGCGCGCGCCGCGGTCGCCGCGAGCAGTGCCCCCGAGATCGCGAAAAGCCCGCCGTTCGCGAGGATCGCGTGCGCGCCGAGGATGACCTTGTTCACGCGCGACATGATCGCGAAGATGGACGAGTCCGGGACGAGGAACGTTGAGATGCCGGCGGCGGATAGTGAGCGCGCCATCTCGTGTCCTTGGTAGGATGGTGCTGTCTCGGCAACGATCACCGTGTAGTTGCGGTAGTGCCCCGCGGACTTAAGGAACGCCTCCACAGTCTTGGAGTGCCCGATGGTCAAAATGATCTCGCTGAGCAGAATTGACGTTAGATCCGAGGAGACCCCAGGTTTGATTCACGTACTCAGAGTGAACGTGGTCTTTTGCGTTCTTCGATACGTTGTCGTACACGGTTTCGAGCTCGTCAAGCACATCTTGGATCGCCTCCATGAGCACGGGCTTCAGCGCTCGCGCGAAAGAATCCGGATCATCGGGGTCGTTTTCCTTCAGCGTTATCCTGCCGTCTGACTTCGCCGCGCCGCCACTCTGCTTGCGCGGCTGTCCTTGGAGGACAAACTTGCCGATGGAGTAGACATTGCGGGACGCCGCAGAGCCCTTTGTGGCGGAGTTGTATTCTTCGCGGACATTATGCAAGACTCGGCGGACAGTGTTTCCGACAGAATGTTCTGCACATGTGGCGGATGCAATCAGTCTTGAGTGCAGTATGGCTCTGATTGAGGACGCACCTTTGGGCTGAGCTTCCGCTAACCTCCTCCCGACTTCACGAATGATCGTGATCAGTTGTTGGATATTGGTGAAGCGCGCCTTTGACACGACTTGGCGGAGTACTATGGCAGTTTCGAGGGCTGCTTCTCGAGATCCTACAACCTGTCTAGGATACGGACCAGCCGTCAGATAATGCACAGTGGATGCGCGATCATACTGACCTTCTTCGAAGTTTGGCCACTAAAGTCTCAACTGCTCTATGGCCGGGAATGTTCTGGGGTTCGGGTGCCATGTATTCGAACGTTGTCCGGTTGTAATGTGCAGCAGATTTCGTCGGGTTGTCTTTGGCGAGAGTTGTCTAGCTGTTGCGGAGCAGGAGAAGAAGAGTATGCAGGGGAGTGTGGAGGAAATGCTTGAGGAAGGTTAGCGCCGAACGCGTTCCAGTCCTCGCGATCGGACAGATCAGATCTATCGAGTCAAAAGCCACGTGTGCGACACCATGGGCGCTTGGGTGGAGGCGCTTGCTCGATCGTTGCTCCCGCGATGCCGCGTTCCTGTCCTCACATTCTTCAGGCGTGAGATGACCCAAATACTCAAGTCGATGGACCAAACGGCTTCAGCCGCGATGAAATCGCATGGTAGACAAACTAGTTATGCTTGACATGCTGAGCAGGCTACACCAGGTCATGTGTACATATTTCAAACTTGAACCGAGCCGAACACACACTGATCATGACTCGCAGCCCGCGCGCCCATGATAATGCTCATATAATCGCTGTGCTGCGTGCAGAGCTCCCGTGGAGACCATCTATCCACCCACCATTACCGCAGACATGGACGACTATCATGCACAACGGAAGCAACTTATTGCAGACGACAGGGCTCTGCGGATTGACCATGCCGCACAGAAGGAAATTTCCGAGGAGGAGCGCAGAGCCGACAAGATGCTCAGGCACATTCGTTCCTCGGAGGCGGTATCGGTATGGTCTGCCACCCAGCCATTGAAACATCTACACGGATCGCAACAGCTATTCCCTGGTATGGCATTTTTGACAGGTAAGCGCCGTGGATGGATAAAAATCTCCCGAATATGTGACGACATTCTTGGATCCAGCCAGAGAGACCATCGTCGGCACCAAGCTTTTTGACATCCTCAGCAAGGTGCCTATCCTGATCACGCCGTATCCCGCAAATACTAAGCATCTGGAATTTTAGATGCCGAAAGGCGGCCTTCTTCACGCTCATCACGCTGCGATGGTGCGGGTGGATGTGCTTCTTAAGCTCGCGCTGTCGCAACCCGCCATCCATATCCGAGTTCCCGCCGTCCTTTGTTCCGCCACCATCGGAACAGCGCTGCCAGAATTCCGTGGTCTTTCCCGTGCTGAGTGGACGACGCATCCTAGCATCACGGATCAGCGATATGCGCCCGATACGTGGGTGCCCATACAGAACGCACGAAGCAATTTCAGCCATGCTCTCGGCGGTCCTGAAGGTTTTGACCGCTGGTTCACCAATATCATGACAATCAACCCGTCTGAGGCATATGGCACACACAACACCACGGGTGAAGTGGGTATACCGTGCGCATACGAGGCTCCTGTCGCATCAGTGACCTATTCCGACAGATTTGGAAGAAGTTCCAAAGCACATTCATAGCTGCCCAGGTCAGTCGGCAGTAGCGTTGAGGTCCTCACAATACCGTGCTCAGGCGCCTTCGGTCTATGTATAGGGTTTGATATTCTTTGAACCCATATCGACCGAATACATACGTGAATTCTTTTACTCGTCGATCGAGGACGGCATCTCTTATGTGGAAGTCAGGATGGCGTTCCATCAGAAGTAAGTCCTCTCTGAATAAGCCCTTCAGCCGTCGATATTCATATACTCGAGCAGGTACATGACTGGTGCCGATGGCGAGCGCAACGTTCCCCATCGTGTGTGGCTTCAGCTGTACGACCACATACTCAAGGAAGTGAAGGCGGACATGAAACAGCAGGGGCGCGAGGATGAATTCGTCGGGTCCAAGGTGACCATCTTCACCGCAATGTTCTATACACGACCATGCTCATCGTCGTACGGACGTAGATCATATACTCCATCCTACGGATCATCACACCCGAGGAAATCGAATGGTATCTGGAGGACTGCATCGCGATGAAGCAAGAGTTCCCGCACCTCATCTCGGGCTTCGATCTCATCGGGCACGAGGACACGCTCCTGCCACTCATCTACTATGCCGAGTCGCTCTTGCGCTTCGTGGAGCGTCAGAAAGAGTTAGGCATCGAGATCCCCTTCATGTTCCATGCTGGCGAGACGCTCGGAGACGGCACCGTGGCGGACATGAACCTTTACGACGCTATACTCCTGGGTACAAAGCGGATCGGACATGGGTAAGTGCCGACATCTACAGTATATATGCAGGTGTCCTGACGACAGCGCAGGTTCTCGCTGATCAAGCACCCCAAGCTCATGCAGATATGTCGAGAAAGAGACATTTGCGTCGAAGTGTGTCCTATATCGTAGGTGGACGGTGATCGCTCCAGCCGGGGTATGCGCTGATACCTGACTTCTCCCCTGCTAGGAACGAAATCTTGGTAATGCGTCTATCAGCGTTGAAATGTATCATGCGAGGCTCATCTTCCGCACAGCGCCTAACCGGCTCTATGCCGATGCATCCCCTCCCTGCGGTCATGAACCAAGGCGTGCACGTCGCTCTCTGCTCGGACGACCCGGCCGTCTTCGGGAATATGGGTCTCACCTTCGACTTCTACCAGGTCAGCCCAACGCCGACATACGTGTAGCGCGGACTCTCACGCGATCATCGTGCAGGTCTTCGTGGCGAGCGAGGTCAACAACCTCACAACTCTTCACGAACTCGTGTGGGACAGCATCAGAGTAGGATTCGCTCGATTCACAGCTTGGATGCTAGGCTGACTCGGTATTTACAGTACTCTGCTCTCAGCCACGAGGAAAAGGAGTGTGCGTTTGAGAAGCTAGAGAGACGGTGGAACATTTTCGTTCGCTATATCTTGGATACCTACGGCGGCGCAGCGTAACGAGAACTGAACCTGCAGGTATTGTTGAACCGCCCGAAGGATGCATTGGACGCGTACTCCATCCACCCAGCCTTGAATTTGTACCCTTTATATGAAAATTTCAAATCAAATATGTGTGTCTCATCAGCGACCTCATACTTATGGCTCCTTCACATGTAATCTATCCAATGGGGGCAGATGGAATCGTCGAAGGTGGAATATATTTCCAACAAACGGAGCCTCGTCGGCGTGTTGCTCGAAGGCCTCAAGGGCATAGCGGGTGGGCTGGGATGCCCAGTCCACCTCTACTGATCATTGTCACTTGTGCGTTTGTCTGTCAACCGACGTCAGCGATTCATACTCCCTCATGCCAGCGTCACGGTCGAGTCAACCGCACTCACAGTAGTGATCGCCATCGTAGTACCACATCGCCTCGAGCGCACTCTCCTCGCCCTATGCCTCCTTCACAGCCTGAACGCATCTCTTTATCCGGTCCAGCGGGAGTTTTCTTTGAAGGAAACCATGCGTAGCACGATTCATGAGGAACGAGTAGAATGTGGTGTGCGGCTCGGGCTGTACATGTTGGTAGCGCTTGCGATTCGCCAGAGGGCACCAGAGCACACAAGCGATGATAACCCCTCCGAGATGATGCTATATATTCGCGATGCGAAGCAGGACTCCTAATAGTCGTGGAAATCTGAGTTCTGAGATCGAGATTTGTCCCGAACCGCGGGGCAAGATTCAATCCCTCTTCGAAGGGGTCTCTCAGAGCATTGTCAAAGGACGCGCACTTTATAGCGACCGCACAACGCTCACCTATGTAGGAAACACCACATTTACAGATCAAGGCTTATGAATATCGCCCATATATCTTGGGGCGTTTGTGTAGCGGAGAGGACGGGGAGAAGAGACGTGAACAAACTGCGACGATTCTGAGCGAGATGGAAAGGGCGAGAGCGAGAGCAAATACAGGAGGTGATACAGAGAAGAACGTCTATGCTCGGGGCTTGTCGCGCACACGCTCGTTCGCTGTGGGATAGATGAGACGGGCGAAGAGAAGGAAGGGAAGTAGACGTACGGTTATAGTGCAGAAGTTTCTCAATGAGGTCGACGTGAGTGAGCACCATGCGGCGACAACAGTAGCGCTTCAGCTGTAGCTGGTCCAGCGCATCTCTGTAGGACAGTCAGCATGTTACAGAGTGAGAGGAGGCATAACTCACCCTTCAGGTATGTCGTTGGCGAGCAGCTCCAAGTACGCATTCCATTTATCGCCCACCACCTTTCCGCAGGAAAAGCATCGCACGGGGATGATCTGGCCAGAAGTTCAGCACACGCAAGGACAGCAGCAGCGAGCAGGAGCGGGTACCATCGTCGGCGTAAGAGACAAGGAGCACCGGCGCCTCCAAATTTCCGCCACACCGTGATCAGCGTGAACGTGACGGTCGCGGTGTGACTGACGCGGTTGAACGCGCCTTGAACGCGCCTTGGCCGTCACGTCCGTTCTCTCCTTTCACCGCACCGACGCCCGCGATGGACCACTTCGAGCTCCAGGACGAGCTCCAGGCTCTGCAGGACATCGACTCCTACAACATCGACAACGAGTCCGATGTCTCCTCCCTTGACCCCGGCTCTGTCGCCGACCTCCTCAGCTCCGCCGTCGACGCCCTGGCGCACAACCCTGAAGCAATCACCGACCCCGCCGTCTTCGATGCCTACCGCTCTCTCCTCAAACATGCCGCCGCTCTACAGGGCTCCCATATGATCAAGATTCTTGACTCCATATCTTCGGCGTACCATGCACAGATCGAGGCCACTGTTCGCGACATCGACGAGGAGGACCAGCAGACGGTCTCCGCGCACAAGATGCCCCTCGAGATCTACGCGTTTCTCCTCCACTGGTTCGTTTCCGCCGCGGAGAAGGTCAAGACCTCGGGCGAGGACGACGCGCCTGCACCTGCTCCGAAAGCGAGGCGCGGCCGCGGAGGAAAGGCCGCGGCATCAAGGTCGACCGCGCGGAAACCACCGGAGGAGTGGTCCTGGCAGGACCAGATCCCCGCCACCCTCAACTTGATATCGAAGCTGTTGCGCATGAAGACCCAGCGCATATGGCAGACTAGTGCGGAGAGGGAGACGTTCATCAAGTGAGTCTTCATTCGCCTTCAGACCTCCTACCGGCGCCCATGACGCGGGCACATTGCCACCGGCGTAGCAGGAGTAGTTGCGCTGGTTCAATGTTGACATCACACTGTATCTAGCTGCGTAGTCCGCCCCGTATACCACATCACCGAGAACGAGCAATATATGAAGTCCGTCGAAATCCGCCGCGGCGTGTACAAAGCGATATGCCTCGCCGTCAAGCACCAAGGCCACGCTCTCGCGGCTCAGATCAGCATAATGCAATCCTTGCAGTACTACGAGCACTTGTCCGAGCCCATGGCGGAGTGTCTGAACATCCTCGCGCGCGACTTCGACCACCCGCAGCTCGGAGACGACATCCTGCGCGAGATCGCCGGCAAGTCGTTTTCCGCGCAGGATACCAAGGGCCCGCGTGCGTTCTCCCGGTTCCTCGTGCGCTACGCCGAGCTCGCGCCCCGGCAGGTGCTCAAGCAACTCTCGCTCCTGATCGCCCACCTCGACTCGGAGTCCTATCCCATGCGTATGGCCCTCGTGGAGGTCATCGGTGGAATCATCCGCGAGCTGTCCGACAGCCCCGAGAACGAAGGGCTCGGCGCGATTGGTGCGGCTGCCGCCGCGGGTATTGGTCTCGCGGGAGGCGACCGCGCGAAACAGCTGAAGCAGATCAACGGCTTGTACGACCTGCTGCTCGAGCGCACGCTTGACCTCTCGTCATACGTGCGCGTCAAGGTGCTCTCGACGCTGGCCCGCTTGTGCGATAGCAGCGGCAACAAGTTCCCGCAGCAACGGCTCGCGATGTCACGCGCGGCGGTGGATGCACTTGAGGACAAGGCGTCCGGCGTACGGAAGGCGGCGGTGAGCTTGCTCGTTCGTCTCATCCTCACGCACCCGTATGGAATGTACGGTGGGTTCCTGAGCGAGATGGAGTGGAAGGAGCGGTACGAGCAGGAGGCTGGGGTCCTCGCAAAGATGGAGGGCGAGGTAGGCAAGGCTGTCGATAGGGAGGAGGGCGAAGATGGGAGCCAGGCCGATGAGGATGATGAGGATGAGGGCTTGGGCGATGAAGAGGAGGGTGAAGAGGACGAGGAAGGCGAGAAGAAGAAACGTAGAAAGTGAGTAGGATGAAGTATGACCTGCGCATCAACTGACAAACTGTGCAGGAAGCGACGCAACGACGACGAGATGGAAGTCGATGGTGAAGAAGACGATGAGGACGAGCCTATGTCTGACGACGCGCCAAAGAAGCGGAAGAAGAAGAAGCGCAAGTCCGAACTGGACCTCACCGCGTTGGCTAACGAGGCAGCTGCGCTCGGCGAGTTGAACGAGAACCAGCACCTTCAAGCAAAACTCACGAAGAGGTTCTGTCTCGATGCTCTGGAGTTCATTCGCACTGTCGAAGAGGGCATGAAGACTGTGCAGAAGCTGCTCGCGTCGACGAACAAGCTCGAGGTGCTCGAGGCGATGGAGTTCTTCCGCGTCACGTACGAGTACAAGTTCGATGCCGCCGAGGTGAGTTTCTCTGCCTGTTTCCTTGTGTAAAGCACAAGTGCTAATCAAAATTGTAGGCTGGGATCAAGAAGATGCTTCATCTCATTTGGAGCAAGGACAACAACGCGACGTCCGAAGATGGTCGTGAGCTCAAGAGCGTCCGATCGCGCCTGCTCGAGTGCTACCGCACCATGTACTTTGAGCCTATCCAGAACCTGGAACCCAAGGCGCAAATCAATCGCATCGCAAAGAACATGATCGAGTACGTGTTATCTACGACCATTCTTACCACGCAATGCCTAACGCGTATATAGAATGACGTACGATGCCACTCTTGCGGAGCTGACCAGTCTCGAGGAGATGTTGCGGCAGCTCATGGAGGAAGGCCACATCCACGAAGATGTCGTCGCGAAGCTCTGGCAGGTGTACAGTAAGTATCATAATGTGCGAACAAGGCACAAAATTGACGGCGTGGATCGTAGGTTCCGAGCGGCCGCTCCCTCGAGCACAACGACGTGGCGGGGTCATCATCCTCGGGATGCTGGCACTCGCAAAGCGAAGCGTGGTCGCTGACCGTGTTGAAACGCTGGTGAAGGTCGGACTTGGCGAGCGCGGCAAGGTTCGTTCTCCACCTGTCCTCCCGTTGCCTTCGCTGACATTCAACCTTAGAGCGACTTGACTTTAGCCAGATATACGTGTGTTGCGCTGCAGCGACTCAACGGCAGCGCCAAGAAGGTTAAAGGTTCACTGCTTGACAAGTCACTCCGAATCGATATGGACAACCCGCTCTTCCGCAAGCTGCAAGAAGCTGTTGAACGCCCCTGTCGCACCAAGGAGTGGTTCCCTATGGCCGAACAAGCGATCAACACCGTCTACGCGCTCGGTGAACGCCCCGACGTGCTCTGCAGCAACCTCATCAAGAATTTGTCCCGACGTATCTTCAACAAGAAGCCCCTCGCGAGCTCGCAGTCGCAGGGATCTTCAATCGACAAGGATCCCGACGCTATGGATGAGGACGAGGAACGCGAGAACGTTGATCCGGACGCGACGCAGCCGTCGTCGCCGACGAAGTCTGCAGCTTCGCAGACCAGCGCGAGCAAGGACACGGGCGACGCCTTCGAGCTCAGCCAGCTTCTTTTTATCGTTGGCCACGTCGCGATCAAGCAGATTGTCTTCCTTGAGCTTGTGGAACGAGAGTGGAAGCGACAGAAGCACGAGAAGGAGCTAGGTGAGTACCGTGTTTCGCTCTCTGCATCCTCCGTCTCATGGGCCAATCACAGCTGCGAAGCTTGGCGGTACGAGCGCTCAAGACAAGAAGGAGCAAGAAGAGCTTGATCAGGTCGCGGGCAATGCGGAGGATGAGATCGGTGAGCGGATCGCGGCCATGCGCGAGCATGAGCTTCTTTACGGCTCCCAGTCTCTCCTCGCGACGTTCGGACCTATGCTCGTCCATATTTGTGGCAGTCCGCACAAGTTCAAGGTGAGCGTGCCTCCTTCGCCCCCTTCAAGCTTGGCCGCTGATACGGCGCCCGCGCAGAACCGAACGCTGCGGATGGCCGCGACACTGGCGTTCAGCAAGTTCCTGTGCGTGAGCTCGCAGTTCTGCGAGCAGCACCACCGGTTGCTGTTCAAGATCCTGGAGACGTCGAAGGACCCAAGCATCCGGAGCAATATCGTCATCGCGCTCGGAGACGTCGCGGTCTCATTCAGCAGCATCATCGACGAGAGCAACGACGAGCTCTACACGGGCCTGCGCGACCCGGACATGGTCGTGAAGAAGAACACGCTGATGGTGCTCACGCATCTCATCCTCAACGGCATGGTGAAGGTGAAGGGACAGATGGGCGAGATGGCGAAATGTGTCGAGGACGAGGATGAGCGGATCTCAGATCTTGCGAAGCTGTTCTTCGCGGAGCTTTCGACGAAGGACAACGCGATCTACAACAACTTGCCCGACGGTACGTTCATGGAGGTGACGGAATCTAAGTTCGCCCGCTGATGCTCTGGCATTACAGTGATCAGTCACTTGTCGGTAGGGGCTCATGCTATCGACGAAGACACGTTCCAGAGCACGATGAAGTACATCTTCACCTTCATCGAGAAGGTGCGTGTCCCCGAGCTCTCCTACCAGCACCACCCTAACCCTGTCTACCTCCGCAGGAGAAGCAAGCGGAGAACATCGTCGAGAAGCTGTGCCAGCGGTTCCGGCTGTCGGACGAGCCGCGCCAGTGGCGCGACATCGCGTTCTGCCTCTCGCTGCTGCCGTTCAAGTCGGAGCGGTCGGTCAAGAAGCTCATCGAGGGCCTCCAGTTCTATCGCGATAAGCTGCACGAAGAGACCGTGTACGCGCGCTTCCAGGAGATCCTGACCAAGGCGCGTTCGAACAAGTCCGCGAACAAGCCCGACGCGGAGCTAAATGAGTTCGAATCCGTGAGTCCTCTTTTGATACGGTGCCCCTCCGGTGACTAACACACTAGCACAGATCTTGGATGAGAACCGCCGCCAGGGCGCGGAGGACCAGGACTTTGAGAAGCGCGTTGAGGGCAGGAAGGCGATCGCTAAGAAGCGGGCTACTCGCAGAAGTAAGTCTTCATCTGTTCGTCGTCACCTGCAGATCGCGTTCTGACTTTCATCGGTAGCTGCTCGCAAGAAGCCCGCCGCACGCAACGTCGCGGACGAATCTGACTAGAGGGGTTTATCTATTCCGAGCTTTCTTCGCTGCATTGCTATCCAGGGCACGTTTGTATTCTCGCTTGTATATCAGTATTGTAGTACATTATAAACTGTATCAAACAGTCAAGGAGCTCAACACCGGTACAGTAGACCGATGGATATATTCGCGAGCGATTACCGAACAATATCTGCATACAATTTCGGTGCGTATCGGAACGTTCGCCGCGTGGCTTTGTTTGGCTTGGTAAAACAACGCGTTGTGTACGGGCGCCTATACGAGATACACGTCCGATCGTACCTCATGCGACAGCGTCTGCTATCATCGCCCACATGGCAGCACGTACTCGGCTCGTCGCATGCTGCCTCTCACCACCACCTCCTACCACACCCTGACTGGCGTTTTGTAACTTTCAGGCCTCAGCATCGGAGTTGGCTCGCTCATCTGCGTAACTGCTATGGAGACTTATTTGAAGAGGCGCAGCGAGCTGATCGCACAGGACAGAGCCCTACGGCCTGACCATGCCATCGCAAAGGCCCTATCCGCAGATGAGCAAAAAGCGAGCGAAATTTTGCGCAGCATACGCGCTTCTGAGGACCGCACTGTTTGGAATGGCAAGCTTCCAGTGAAGCATATACACGGACCGCAGCAGATGTTCCCCGGGATGGAGTTCCTCACAGGTGAGTTTCTTGTCTCGCAAAAATGCATCGCGCAACAGCTAAATTTCTTTACTATAGCTCGCGATTCGATTGTCAACACCAAGCTCTTTGACATCCTCAGCAAGGCAAGATCATCGATCGAACTTCACCGCACGACGCTCATCTTTCACAGATGCCGAAAGGTGGCCTTCTGCATGCACACCTCGATGCCACCGTCCGTGCCGACGTCCTTCTCCGTCTTGCCCTCGAACAGCCTGCCATGCACGTTCGCATGCCGTCTGCTTCGCTCAACGCAAGCACTTTGAAAACAGTGCTACCTGAGTTCCGAGCGCTGCCCAAAAATCAGTGGACTACGACTGGGAGTATCACTGATGCTGCATACACGCCGAATACGTGGGTGCCGATCCAGAATGCGCGTAGCAACTTTGGCGCGGAGCTGGGAGGGTCTAGCGGCTTCGACCGATGGGTCATCGACGCTCTAATGATCGATCCATCCGAAGCATACGGTACCCATAACACGACTGCGAAGGTGAGAGATAAGGAGTTGTCCGTACGAAGCTTCACTGTTCTGACGACACTCTACGCGCAGATCTGGGAGAAGTTCCAGAGCACGTTCTCTGTGTCCGATGTTGGGCCCTTTCCTTCCTCATTCTGTGGATAAAGGCCAACTGATGTATGTAGGGTCTAATTCGTTTCGTGCCAATCTGGACGCAATACGTTCGCGAGTTCCTGCTCTCCTCTGTCGAGGACGGCATTTCTTACGTAGAACCACGTATCCTATTTTGGTTCAAGTAGGTGGATTTGCATGCTATGCAGACATCGGATTGATATCATTCATATCCTTGACCCGTATCTGTAGGTATATGGTCGGCGAAGATGGTGAAGAAAATGTGCCACATCGGGTCTGGTTTCAAATCTATGACCGCGTCCTCAACGAAGTCAAGGAAGAGTTGGAAAAGCAAGGCCGTGATGATGAGGTCATCGGTTCTAAGGTGTTTATCTTGTCATTCTTTCCGCAAGTACCGATATGTCGCAGCACACTTACCAGTTGCCTGTATTTTAGATCATTTACTCGACCCTGCGCAATGTCACCTGCGAAGAGCTCGAGTGGTATCTCGAAGACTGTCTCGCTCTCAAGCAGGAGTTCCCGCACCTGGTCGCAGGCTTCGACCTCGTCGGGCATGAGGACTCGCTCAAGCCGCTCATCTACTACGCGGAGCCGCTCCTGAAGTTTGTGGAACGGCAAAAAGAGCTCGGCGTGCACATCCCCTTCATCTTCCACGCGGGAGAGACGATCGGGGATGGCGGCGTGGCGGACATGAACCTGTATGATGCGATTCTGATGGGCACGCAGCGCATCGGACACGGGTAAGCGTACATGGACTGCGACGAGGAGCCGTTGCTGAAGCCGCTCGCTAGGTTCTCGATTGCGAAGCACCCCCGGTTGATGGAGATTTGTAGGGAGAAGGGTATCTGCATCGAGATATGTCCCATTTCGTATGTATCTCCACACTCGTCCGAGTGTAACGCGCTGACTGCCACTCGGCAACAGGAACGAAGTTCTAGTACGCCTACGAATCTTATGTAAACGTGGATATTCCGGCTAACCCTGGTCGTGCCATAGCGTCTCACCGGGTCTATGCCCATGCATCCGCTGCCCGCGATCCTCAACCACGGCGTTCATGTCGCACTGTGCTCTGACGACCCTTCCGTGTTCGGCAATATGGGCCTCTCGTTTGATTTCTTCCAAGTACGCTCGGCCATGTCCAGCTCGCCGGTACGCTAGCTGACTCAGGAGCGCCTCATGACAGGTCTTCGTCGCGAGCGAGGTGAACACGATCGCGACGCTGCGCGAGTTCGTGTGGGACAGTATCAGGGTACGTCTGCCTCTATGCGGCCTCGCGCGCATGCCACTATCTGTGGACTGACATGTTCGCTACTACCGACGATGATACAGTTTTCGAGCTTAGATGATACGGAAAAGCAGTACGCTTTCGCCGCGCTTGAGCGCCGCTGGACCGTGTTCGTCAACCATGTGCTTGACACATACGGCGAGAGCTTCGGCCTGGAGTCGCAGTAGGGCGTGTTCGGTCAGTACCTGCGCAATCTGGCCCCAATGCGGGAGGATTGAGTATCTTGAGATTCGAACTGTTGTATGTGCCGCTGGACAGGGTATTCTTGGTGTCCAGCGCCCTAGTGAGTTTGTACTGTCAACAGTCCACATCCGCGTTACTAATCTCACATTGTGTGGCGTTTAGAGATGTAATGCTCCCGCTGACATCATGCCGAACGTGATGTGCAACTGCGGTCTGCCTAAATAGCTCTCAACGAACTTGAAATCTGACGGAATATCACGATGGCGCAGGGCGAACACAATAGTAAGGAGGGCCATGTGTTGACCTTGGGTTGTTTCAGCAATGTGGACGGTTTGCGACTCGCACAGCCTGTAGTGGCAGCTGCCAGTGGCGGTGAGTACTCGCTAGAACTTTACGCCATCATGACCAGCAAGAGCGGGCATCAGACTGACGTATACAAACCTACGGCGCTACCGCTGTTGACAGCCAAGCCTTCAGCAAGAAAGAAAGCGCGAATCTGACGGAGAAGTCCAAGCCTGATGGTGCTTTAGCTTTCAGCACTGCCGCGTTGTCTAGGCATAGCTGACAGCCTGAGAACCTTGCCCCGGTTTGAATTGTTAAACAGCCACTGTGCACACGAAGCAGTGTCTTCCATTTCTCTTATGCCCTACATTGATTCTGCGCGCCGGCAGGTAGCAGGTATCCTCCTCTCGCCGCTACTGAACTAGCATCCCCATCTCGCTCGGACTCTGAATCCCGGATCCGTTTGTCCGTCATGAAGCTCCTCGACGCATCGATCAAGGCGCTTGAAATAGCAAAGCTCGCAACAGCCGAAATTCCCATCCCGGGGCTCAGCTCCGCCCTCGAATGCGCACTCAGTATCGCGAAAAAGGCGAAGGTCAGCATGTTTTGGGAGCCTCTGATTATCGCTGTGTAGTAACCTGCAGTTCATCCAGGAGATCGAAGACACTCAAGATGACTGCCGAGCTCTCGCCGAGCGTGCCGCAACTATCATTCTGGCGACATACCAACAGCTCCAGACCGGTAGTGGCTCGGACACAGGGGTAAAAGAGCATGTCACGGCTTTGCTTCAGTGAGTGAGGTCGGAATCGAGCTCTGGATGTTAGCATAATGGATCCGACGCAAGGCACTTGCAAGATATCGAGAACTTGATCGACCGCTGCCTACGAAGAGGAAAGCGGAAGCGTCTTCTACTCATGGTCAAGCACAGGAAGATCGCCGACGAGGTTAAGACACTGACCATGAAACTTGAGGACTCCTTCCGCACTTTCATGGTACAAATCGAGCGGCCCCCTTGCGCTCAATCTCACTGATGTCAATATTGCTGTTAGATCCAGGCTGCGCTCTCCATTGACCAGAGCATGGACACACTGACGAGCGGGAACCTCCGGATGCTGCAACACATCGACGACTCGGCACGTGTTGGAGAAGTTGTCCTTGGAGATACCAGAGCGATCCGCACTGGCCTTTCAAACCTTGCGTATCGTGTCGAAGGGAACGCGTCATTCGATGGAAATGTAAGCATTCGATTCCACGTACTATTGCTGCGCCTGTTAGTAACTGGCGTGGTAGTTCCGGCTCTTTGCTCGCGAAAATCTCGCATTTCTGCAGCCCATCGTCGACCCGGACAAGCTACGTCATATGGCTACGCAGCACGGAGGCGAACCCGTCCTCGTTCAAGCAACTGCTCAGCCACGGATCGGACGTGTCTTCAGGTACCGCGCGATGTTGAAAGCCGCCGGCGAAATGTCCGGAACGCAGGTTGTGGTATACACATATCCCAGCCACGACGACCAGCGATTCGTGGTAGCTCTCAAATCCGCTAAGCAAATATGGTACGTTGTGGTCGCCTGACATGGCAGGCTGGGCTGTGCATCTCTTACTACCGTGCCCATAGCCATCCGTACGTTTTGACTGTATTAGGATACTCCCGTCCAGGTAGTCCAGGCGAGGCTGCATACATCGTGACAGAAGGTACGCAAGCGGATCTTGCACACGCTCTGCTTTCTGCTTCCCCGGGCCCGAATAAACAACTCCTGAATAGACTATCTTCCGTGCACGGAATATATAGATGCCTTGCGTGGAACCGACAAGTTGCGAGCGTTCCTGAAGATGGTGCGCAGTCTCGACATCCCTCATACTTCTATCACGTTGACGGACTTCATATAGAGGGTGGAGATATGTGTGCGTCCATATTGATTGAGCCACTGATCAGTGGACGCAGTCAGATGCTCATGTTTCCTTGCCAGATGGCTGTTGATCGCTTAGAAACGATGGAACATCGTCAATCAAGTCCAACATACCGACATCGGGTACGATGGATCCGCGGCCAAGTTTGTTTCGTCGACTGACTTATTACCTACATGTGTGCTTCTTCAGGATATCAGTACAGATCATGCCTTCGGAGTGGACGACCTCGTGATTGACCACTACCATGGAGGCCGTATCAAATGGGCACGAAATCCCTTCGCAGTTGGGAGCACGATCGCTCTGGTGAGTGCCAATACCTATTGCCTGATCTTACCCTCAGTATACCTATAACCAGAAAATAGACGTTTCAGCTGCGTACACCAGTAGGATGCGCATAGAAGACGGTACTCCCCGTAACTCATAACTTGGAAGTGTGATTATTGACTTCCGCTTGAGATCTTCGTGCCATCGAATGTGGACGCCTAGACGTTATGGTGCAGTGTTGGTTATCGCAGGCTCTGAGCTTCGTGGGACCGTATCATGGCTTCATCCCAAGCAGTCTATGGCGGCGATATTGGGAACAGGTCGTGGATGGTCCACGGTATTCACTTGGGGTGTGGATGGGACATGACGCCTGTTTCGAACGTTGGGTGTCTCTATCTGCGTCGAATCGTGGATTTGGGGTTGCTACAACAGTGCAAAGAGTACCGATGGTACTCCCCGCTCCTAAGAAAGGTGAGTTACTTCCACATACACCCTTAGATCTATTCAAGCAGCCATCTCACCGGGGCGAAGATTACCGTGATTTCGAGCAGAGGTTGAGCATGGCTCAATGGTTCAACATCCCGCAATCGGACCATGGTGAAATGCGAGTAGACGTAGACATAGGCACGGGCTGGGATCGGACAAGATGGAAGAGGTGAGATGCTCAATATGAGCGGGTCGAACACAGATCACAATCATCTGAACTTACTCCTCAGATACCAGTTCTCCTGCATTCCCGCGAACACGACGCTGCTTTTTCTACAGCATGTACACGCGTTGGACGGGCTAGACGCAGCCTCGTGGATGATGCGTTCGCTGCCCGAGCGATCTATAGTAGGACACTACACGCACATCGGCATAGGTGACCCCACTTCGCCTGTCTGTATTTCTGCGGCTGATAGCGACGTCTAGCCACACACCGGACCTATTACACTGAGACTACCATCGCAATGACCCCACACGCAGTTGGCAAGGCAGCCCCGGCACTTTGGTTCTTCGTGTCGCAATTCGACAACGGCGACAGCTCTGCTCGGGGCTACACTATTCCATGTGGCTTCTGGTCATCCGAGAAGTACCCCACCTCCGTTCCGGCGGATATTGTCTTCAATCCCACTGCGCCACAGTTTGAGTTCATTCGAGCAGGCGCTGAAGCCCCGCTGTTCACTTCGAGACAAATACTTAAGGACCTTGTCTTCACCACACAAACGAAGTACGCATCGCTGTCGATTTGGAGTCTATTTGTCGGGTATCGTGCTAACACTGCTTATCATACCAGAATGGTCACCGAGATTCTGGAGCTCCCCGAGGACGAGCTATCAGTATTCAGGGCTTTCCAAGACAGCTTACCCTCACCTACCGAAGACGATACTAGCGACTTAGGGGATGCCCGCGCAGACATCTTTGCAACGTACGGCAATCGGGATGAGGAAAACATCGGAAGGTCTGACACCGGCTATCTCAAGCTCGAAACAAATGCCAGCAACAACGCCCGGTCACAAAACGTTGATTCTGTGAATTCGGACTATCAGGACACGACGGACGGCACGGAGTATGAGGGTACGGAATAATATCACACCGCAGAAAAGTACGAGGTCACGGGTGGAGTGGGCACGTCTTGACGTTGTAGAAGTATGTATCATATCATGATGCGTCCGGCGTTTCTGTTGCTGCCTCCCGCTGTATTTACTCCCCTTGGAGCCGGGCCGAGCAGACCGTGTCACGCGGAGTCTGGCAGTACATGGACACGTACTACTCGAGATTGCAGACGAGCATACTGACTCGCGGTACGTCCGGTGCGCACTGTACAGTCCCGGTTATAGCGGAGATCCTTGCCTAGCGATACATAGTAGGCTTCAGCCGCTGGCGACCGTTCACGACAACAGTATGCCTTGAGAACGTCTCCGCTCCCGGTGTCATCCTGACGCTGCAGCCCGCTCATACATTGTTCTTGACCGTGACCTCTCTGCCCACCCCACGCAACGCTTGAACGCGACGCATTCACCCCGGGCGCAGACGGGGCTCATGCTGAGATTTGTGAGATACGCTGACCGCACAGACAGTAGTGCGGCGATATGTCTGTTGCGTCGCCTGGTACAGCATGGGACGCCGTCCCTCGGGGTGGCGGTGCGGAGACTTCTGCCACGCGATATGTACAAGGTGCGCTCGTGGGTGTTAAGACATCGTAACGCACGTGTGGTAGGCCTCCACGCAGTGCAGCGCAGGGTCTCGGTCTCGGTCTCGGACGCGCTCCCAGATTGGTTCCCAAGCAGACCCACACGGCGGCATAGACATTCGCAACGGCCGTGCGCACACAAATGCTGAGAGGGGCGTCGCCTGGGGTTGATTAGAGGGCGCAGGGGGGTATACGAGCGCCGCTGGCGATGCGTGTTTTGACGAGTCTATACATAAATGCGAAAAATCAAGGGTTTCCTATGTTCGTAGCGGGCCTGTACTCACCAGATAAACGATCCCTGGTTCGTAGATGTGCATAGTTTCATTGGCATGGGGCAGCAGCAGAGTCTCGATGACATGTCCAGGGGGACGGCCACCACTCGCCCGGCGCGGCGCGACGTGTGGAGTAGCGCGACGTTGTACAGCGCAGGAGTCGTCTTAGCCAATTAAGGGATTCCATTAGAGGCGGTTTAAATGTTGAACACTGAGGTCAGCGCAAGAACGATGTTAGAAAATTCTATGTTCATTGCGCTTGGAATCCAGACGGCCTAAAAACTTACCCATCAAGTTGACGCTATGGCACCTGCATCACCAGAAAGAGCTCACCGGAGCGAGCAAGCGGGATTGCGGAAGGAGGCCGGGACATTTTCGAGTGGTCGTTGGCGCCCTGGATGCCAAATGGTGACATGATAATTCTCTGCTGTGTCATATCAGTCGCACCATGATGATTTTCCTTGTGCGTGTCGCGAAATCTGCGGGCGTGCACCCTGCAGAAGAGTGCCCAAAGCCGTGCGCGCGCAGATGGTGCTGGGGTCGTTTGCCGAGAGCCTCAGCCCTCCAGTGCAGTGGGCAAGTCGTGGAGGGGCTAGGGAAGGTAGGATAGCGGGAGGCACATCAGCAAACGACAGAGAAAGGGACGCGTGTACGATCGTTGCATGCGCGTTGCGGTGTACAAGGCGAGTGGAACAGAGAAAGAGCAGCGATGTTCGGAAGACGGCGGACAAGAGATCTGCACCAAGGAAGAACGGAACGAGTACGGGTACAAAGCCTGTAGGAAATAGCTGAGGATAACCGAAGAGCACAGCCTGAGACGAACAAGTACTGCGTGGAGGAGGCAGGGAGGAACGATGTGCAGCCGGGATTCGGGAGAGAGAGGTTCGGGCAAGCCGCGCCGACTCCGATGGGAGGACTCGCATGGCTTTATTTGGTCCATCAACAACGCGTCTCTGCGCGCCTACGCGACCTTTCGTACTGGCGTCTACTGGCGCGTCCTTCCTGTTCTCACCACCCGCTCTCGAAACTGTGTTCAAAAAATGCGACGAGCTCCTTGAGAAAGGCCCTACCTTGTCTCTACAAGACTTTTGTCCGCGGATGAACACAAATCAAACATACAGTACAGATTTCCCGGTCTCGGATGTGCCGAGTCTAGTCTTTTGGGCAAGCTGACAGTTATGCATCACCGCCTCAGACGTCCCTGGAATGGGCATTTTTGGTATGCAATCACTCTTGTTACGACTGAATTGGCCACAAATGCTGAGGTGGTTGTCGCTATCTCTAGGGATGTGGACATGCTCGCAGTGCTGCGTCAGTTCGGTACCTCTCTCGCCCCCTTCCACTCACCGTTCTGACCTGCCGCCACAGAGGGAGCACGGTCCCAAACCAACCCGCGCGCGTCTTCTGGGCGGTCGTCAACCGCTTGTTCATCATCTTCCAAGTCGTCGTGCTCGTCCTCTCTGAGATCGGTTGGCCCGCCGCCTTCTTCGACCGCTTCTTCCCCGTGCTCGGGCCCACCTCCAGCCTCGGCGCGCTCGGAATCTTCCAGTGCCTCGTGCTCTCGCACCACGTCGACAACTTCACGCTCGTCGCCGCCTTCTCCCTCTTCGCGCGCGGCTGCCTCAACATGCTCCTCGGCCTCGGGGCGAAGCGCTCGATCATGTTTTGGCGCGCGGGCGTGCTCCCGAGCCACCGCGACATGCGCCCAACGTTCGCGCCCCTCGCGTCCGCCTCGTTCGTGAACACACCCTCGCGCATGCAGACGCCGGTTCGCTCCGATGGCAGTGCCAACTCGCGCTCACGATTGGCTAGCAAAATAGGCCCCCGTCGTAGACCAACTCGCACTGGAGTTCGCCTTTACACAGGGCCTCGTCCTCCCCGCCTCAATAGAGTGTGAAAGGTCTGCCTCTGGGAGACTAGGAATTCTCTGCGATGTCTTTCAAGTTTATCCTCTACGTTCTAACTTTACTCCTCGGATCTCTTGTGTCATCTCACACGAACTTTATAACTCATTCAGTACTAGACGAAGTGCCAGCGACACTTCCGACGACTGCCTTCGCGGATATCGCCTAGGATCCCCCGTCCTGGTTCTTCTTCGTCGCCCTCTTCATCATCAGATTCAAATGGATATCACGGAGAATATGATCACGGCGTTACAGGTAGCGAACCTGGCAGTTGCTCCCGTCCCCGTCCCACTGCACGTCACCCAAGCAGTGATAAATCTTGGTTTATCGTGGCAACATAGACGACTTGCGGCTCACACGGCGGTCGTGAGATTTTGCAGAGGTAAGAATTGGCTGGTACCTGCCGCCAAGTTTCCACGCTGTCAGTAACCAACAAGAGCGGTCCACGGGTGATGCTTACAGGCGTAGGACACTGCCGCCGTTCTACGCCAAGGAGTGCCTTCAGCGGCATGTCAGGATAGGTTGGCTCACAAATAGTAGCCGTGTCTCGTAGGATATGGCTTGACCTCCGCCGACGCACGCAAGGCACAAGTTGCTTCAGTCGGCACGGCTTCTGCGCCCCTCAAATATACCTAACGGAACCCGCTTACAGCTTGGGTTCTCGTAGTACACCCGCGGAACCTGAGGTAACGTCTTCCAAACCTAATGTGTGCCCTATATTAATCCTGCGCACCGATAGCAGATCGCTGGTAACCTCTTGACCCCGTACGCCCCACTCGTAGACTCACCGGCTCTGTGCTAACACATCCGTCTCTCTCGCCCTACGAGTGCCCGCCACTTTTGCTCGTCATGAACCTCCTTGAGGTATCAATTAAGGCTTTGGAAATAGCAAAGCTTGGAGCGAACGTTCCCATCCCGGGACTTAACATCGTCGTCGAATGCGCCCTCAATATTGCGAAGAAAGCTAAGGTAAGCATATTCCGTCTATGCTCACAGTCTCGCGGTGTGGTAACCTGCAGCTCCCTTAGGAGATTGAAGACACTCGCGATGACTGCCGAGCACTCGCCGAACGTGCCACAACTCTTGTATTAGCAGTATACCAGCAGCTCAACAACGGTAGTAGCGACACCGAGATTAGGGAGCATGTAGCGACGTTGTTGCAGTGAGTAATTCTGTACTACTCGACCTCTGTATACTATTTTCATCTAGCTTCATCTGACACAAGGAACTTGCAACACATCGAGAACTTGATGGACCGCCGCCTGCGAGCCAGAAAGCGCGAACGCATTCTGTTTGCACTCAAGCACGGGAAGATTGCCAAGGAGGTCAAGACGCTTACAACGAAGCTCGAGGACTCCTTTCGCGCGTTCATGGTAGAGACCGAGCGGTCCGTCTCGTAAATGTGCCCACTGATGATGTGATTGTCGTTAGATCCAGACTGCGCTCACCATCGATCAGAGCATGAACACCCTGACAAGCGGGAACATCCGCATGTTGCAGCATATCGACGACGCAGCACGTGTTGGGGAAGTTGTCCTCGGGGAGACCGGAGTGATCCGCCGCGGCCTCTCGGATCTCGCACTTCGTATCGGAGGGAGCGCGACGTTCGACGGAAATGTAAGTATTTAAATCTATATGCCGCTTCAGTGCCTAGCTAATAACAGGCACGGCAGTTTCGGCTCTTCGCTCGCGAAAATCTCGCACTATTGGAGCCCATAGTCGACTCGTGCAAGCAGTATCATACGACTAAGAAGCACAGAGACGAATACACCCTGGTCCATTCAGCCACTCAAGCACGGACCGGATGCGTCTCCCGCTACCGCGCTGTTGTGGAGGCTGCGGGTGGATTGACCGGGACGCAGGTAGTAGTACACACGTACCCCAATCGCGATGATCAGCGGTTCGTGGAGGCCGTTAAGTTCGCCAAACGAACCTGGTTAGTCGAGATTCCTTTAGTTGGGGTTGTGCATCTCGCTACAACTTCTTTACCTACAGCCATTCATACGTTTTGACTATGCTGGGATATTCTCATCCGGGAGATCCAGGCGAGGCCGCATACATCGTGACAGAAGGTACGTGCACATACTATCATGTAAAACTGTTCGAGTCGACGTCTTAGGTCGTCGCTACTGAACCATTTGTCCACAGATTACCTTCCCTTTGCGGAATATCTCGGCTCCTTGGGTGGGATCAGCAAGTTGCGAGCGTATCTGGAAATGGTGTGTAGTCTTGACACCCCTTTACTGCTACCGTGCTGATGGGCCCTATGCAGAGGGCGGCGACTTGTGTACGGACATCTCACTAAGCTACCGATCTAGTGGATGCCGTCTTATACTGAATATTCCGTGGGTAGATGGCCGTCGACCATCTGGAAGCGATGGAACTGTATCAACGACTGCCCAAAATTGAGTATTGGGTACGGAAGCATTGCTACACTATTACCTGGTCTGCTAATATACCGACCACGCTCATACAGGATCACAGTACATATCATCCTTTCAGATTAGATGAACTCGTTTTTGATCACCGCCGCGGAGGCCGTATCAAATGGGCGGGGAATCTCGTCGTGCTTGAGACGGCTCGGGATCCTCTCAACGTGAGTACCACCACTCTCAACAAGCTCACACTCTCAATACAGCCCAGCACAGTTAATGAACATTCCAACTGTGCAGACAACCAGGATGCGTATGATAGAAGGTACCCCGCGTACACTATAACTCACAATTGCGATCGTTAATCACTTAATTAGATGTTCGTGCCATCGCATACGGAAACTTGAACATCGTAGTGCAGTGTTGGTTATGGCAGACCATGAGCACGATAGGACTGTACCATGATCTCGCCCCAGGCCGCTTGCAGTGGCCATATTGGGAACAGATCAATGCGTATCCACGGTATCCACTTGGCGCATGGCTGGGACGTGCCCACTGTTCCGATCCCTGGACTGTTCTATCTCCACGAACTCCCGGGTTCGAGGTTGCCACAGTCATGCAGAGGGTACCAGGCGTACGTCCCGCTACGAGGCAAGGTGAGCCGTCCCCAAGTACACTTATAAAACGGAGTGAGTAGTCAGCTTACCGAGTTGAAGAATACCGTAATTCCGAACAGTCCCGAACCAGCCTGGTTCCATGGTTTGATGTCCCGAAATCGGACGATGACGAGATGTGTCACGAATTCGAGTTAGGTACAGGCGAGGATGGAACAAGATGGAAGAGGTAAGAGTGATGTCTTCGCTCCCTGAAACCTGCCAGATTGATCACTATTCGTTCAGATACCAATTCTCCTGCATTCCCATCAACACGACACTTCTGTTCCAGCAACTCGGGCACGTGCCGGACGCGCCCGATGCTACTGCGTGGATGGTGCGCTTGCTGCTCGATCCATCCGTCATAGGACGTCATACGTGCATCGGCATAGGTGTGTCCATTCTGCCTCTGATTTATATTTTTGATGCTGATGCGTACATTTAGCAACGCACAGAGTCTATTACACTGAGACCACCATTACAATGACCCCGCGCGCCGCTGAGAAGGCACCCCCACCGCTTTGGTTCTTTGTGTTGCAGTTCGACGGCGGTGACAACTATTCTCACGACCGCACTGTGCCATGCGGCTTCTGGTCGCTGGACAAGCACCCTACCTCCATCCCGGCAGACATTCTCTTGGATGCATTGCTCCAACGGTCTGAGCCCGGCGAGAAGGGTACACAATCTCCGCCGTTCACTTCGACGCAAGTACTCGGAGACCTTATCTTCACCACACGAACAAAGTAAGTATGGTGGCACCGGTGTCGATCGATCTGCATGGCATTGTACTAACACTGCATCCTGTGATAGGATGCGCACCTCAATCCTACAGCTCAACGAGGACGAGCTGCTAGCATTCAGAGAGGTACAAGAGAGCCTTTACAGGACAAGTGATGTCGATGCTAGCCACTTGGACGCCTCCGGCACAGGGGTTCCCACAACGCACGACAACGGACACGAGGATATCACTGGGGAAAGTTCCGATACCCGCTCTCTCGAGTCAAGTAGCAGCGATGTCACCCAGACTGCACGTATTGTGTCTATAGCTACGGACGCAGACTATCAGGGAACGATGGACCCGGAATGCGGTGGAACGGGGCGATATCGTCGTACGGAGTAGGACGAGGCTGGCACGGGTGGAAAACGTCCGTCTTAACATTGCAGAACTTTTGAGCGCTTGAAGGGCGAGCGGCGAGTGACGAGCGCGAAGCACTGCGCGTGGACACCTGCGCTAGCAATCCAGTGGTCGATATGGACGTCTCTGCCACCGGAGGTGACTCCCGGCCTCGATACATGTCCAGAAGATGGTTTTAGTCTCTGCCCTTGCAGCACCCGAAGCCGACGTGAGTCTTGCTGTCCTCCTGGCGCTGATGCTTGCTAAGCGCACCACGGTGTGGCCGAGTCTCACATCGTTCTATCCGTACCGCCCGATGACGCGAGACGGTAGAACATTGGTGCTCTTGTCGGGTCTTGCGGGCTGTGACGTACTTACTCGGAAATGTGCGATGTACGGGACGTGCGTGGTGTGCTCATGGGCGCGGAGACGAAGCTGTGAACTGCAACTTGAACGCAACGCATGCGCTGGGAATTTCGAGGTCGAGGTACTGGCGCGGGGACGTGGGTACGTTTGTCGCGCGCTCGTGAACGCAGAGACCAGGTCGGAGGAACGTGTCGTATGTGTGACCAGTTCCGACACGGTGCAGAGTGCCATTCTGGACGTACCCTAGCTATATGTGGTGCAAAACGACTCGATGTTTGGAGTCTTCTGTGTGCACGCAAAGGATGCAGGAAGCATTTGGGAGCGTTGAGTAGAGTGCGTAGACCAAAGGGCTTCAACGCGAGTCGTCCGCGGCGCGCGTGCGGCTATATCTACACGTAGAGGTGACGACGAATCAGCGAGCTATCTTCTTAGCATCGGCATGCTGAGACCTGCAGGATATACGCCGAGCGGTTCTTATATGCGCGTCGTGTCATTCGCCAGATTGCGAGGACGGCGACGGCGCAAGGGGGGGGGGGCGATAACGTGCCTAGCAGAGCAGCCTTCCCGCGCGCGCCGGCGCGTGCTCTCCCAACGCCGTTGTACGGGTGTACGTATCCTTGCGGTACGTTTGGTGCAGACCGAGCCGTTCCGGACACAGTATATGTCTTCGTCCGGCGATACTTCGGATGTCGATACCTTTCGAGTGGACGTCTCCACGTCCGCTGCCGCCCTGCTGCTGCTCATCATACAGTGTTGCGACTACGGTTCTCTGCCCACGCAACGCCAGAGTCTGACACCTTGTTTTTTTTCCCATTTCAGCTCAGATCGTACCGAAAGTTTGTTAGGCACACTCACCACAGTGCAGCTAAATTTTTCCATCATGCTAGCATGACCGCTCGGTGCCGCGATAGGGCACGGAGATATTTGCGGGTCGTGGTACTGCGCGGACACGTGTGATGCGGTATTGCGCGCGGGATACTAATGAGTGCGAAGGTGGGGCCGGGAAGCGCAGCGTGTGCATGATGGGCCCTACGCGGTGAGTAACGCCGCCCCGAGGTTGTCACAGACACATTGTTGGGCGTCGAGTATAGTGCGCGTGCGGTTGGGCATTGACACGGGCGGCCTGATACGCGTGTGCTGTTCAATCTGCACATGCAAGCAACGAGCTTCCGACGAGCCTTTTATGCAGCTAGATGGCACTTACTAGATCTACGTTCCGTGGTGCATATACGCGTATCGTTTCATCTGCTAGGGCACGAGGGTGGTCGCCGGACATGGGGTCGACCACCGTGTACTTGTCCGATGCTGTCGTATGACGCGAACGCCGATCTGAGGTGGCAAGAGACCGTGGTCGGATAGTCAGCGCTCTTGGCGCAGGACGGCCGCGGCATTGTCGTGTCTAGCGTCCTCAACTAGGCGTACAGACTCGAGCGTTGAGATTTTTTCGCGCGTAGACAACGCTAGCATCGTTTTTTGTGTCGACAAAGCTTAGCAGATGGGGTGGACGTCGGCATTTGTCATTATAGATGAGAGCCCTGGGCGTAGACGAGAGAGTGAGGGACGGTTGGATGGTCGTTGTGCCAAGTGAACTGCAGTGCACAGAGATCGCTGCGAAGATCGGAAGAAGCGCATTCCGTCATGCAAGCAGAGGCCCTAGGAGAGTGATAGACGCAATCTACAGCAAGACCCGCGATGCAAGGGAAGACAGAACGTACGAGCACGGCCGTGGCAGAGCGTCGCGGCTTGCGACTCCGACTAGAGCGGACTAAAGCGCTCGCATGGCTTTGTTTGGCTCATAAACAACGTCGTGGGAGGTGCCTATGCGAGAATATCCGAGTACCGTCGCGTCCCTCCCGCCGCCGGTAGCACTGCTCGACTCTCCTCCTTTCCTTGATTGATCGTGAGTCAGAGAGCCATGAAAATCCTTCTGGGTATACCAGGTGGTCCAAACCTCTCCTCAAACTCCAGCTACTCTTCAAGCGCTGTGCTCGCCCGTGGCGGCTCCTCCGCGGCATTCAACAGCATGACCTTTTATTGCCAGTGCTTCCAGGTGCGCCTCGCCGCACTTACTTCACATATGTGTTAGCTGAATCCGGCGTGACTGCTGATAGATCCTGCAAGTGTTATAAACAATCTCGCGTCGCCGTGCGAGTTTGCGTGGAGCATGTTCGGGGAGCGTCCACCCGGGTATCGTGCAGACATAAACGGCTGCCCACCGCAACATAAGTCTCGAGCATGGGTGGCTTTATGAATCCGTCTGGACTCGTCCTGTTCACGAAATATTGGGCTTTCTACATCAAGTAAGTACGCGCCTCAAAGTGTACGCCGGTGAGACTTTTGGTCCGGCGTTGCATTAGACAGACAGCAGCAGGCGTTCGCCAAGCTCGAGCAACCGCTCGGACTACATGGTCTTCCAAGTCATGCAGATGAGTACGCGCTCGATTGGGTGTTGTGTTTTGGGTCTAAGATGAGCAGAGGAGTCTCTGGCAGCATCACACTCCTGTGTATGAGGGCGCACGAGGATCCGCGACGAAGGCGTCGTCTATAAGCACTGTGATGTTGAATTAACCAAACAACATGCTCCGCGCCTTTCCCAACCGTGTCAATTTTGGTAGTAGCGACGAGCACAGTCTCGGAACAAATTTGATTTTTTGTCGTCGTCTCCCACGCTATCAGTAACAAGCCTTGAAAGCAGTTCTCAAACTGATTCCCACAGATCGAGGCTCACATGGCCGTTTCACGGGGAGCGGTACCTATGATACGCACCGGATATGCTCGCACTGGCTGGCAGAAAAGCTCGAGGACGCCAACTCAGCGTCAACCGCATACTTGTGCATAGCCATGGCGTGTCGTCGCTTCGGCGGCTTTCAATCGCACCTGGAAGAACTCTGTCACATGTCTGTGGGTTCTCGTACAGCCTCTGGGAACTCGAGGCAAGGTCTTCGAACGTGACATGTGCCCTACATTAACTCCGCCTCCCGACAGTTCATAGCACATCGCTGTCATCGCTGCAACCCCGTACCATCATCTGCAGGCTCGCCGCCAAGCTAGCGCTCCCATCTGGCTCTCCCATCCTGCTCATCGTTTGTCTATCATGCAAATCCTCGAGGGATCGATCGCGGCGCTGGAATTAGCGGTGCTTGCAGCGACGGGCCTTCCCTTCCCGGGGCTGAGCGTCGTTCTCGATAGCGCGCTGAGAATTGCGAAGAAAGCCAAGGTGAGCACGCTCAGTCCCCGCTCTTTCTTCTGTGTAGTGAGCCCGAGATCGTTCAGGAGATAGAAGAAACCCGAGATGACTGCCGAGCCCTCGCCGAACGCGCCGCAAGCCGTATGATGGCAATATACCAGCAGCTCAAGAACGTAAACGGCGAAACGGCGGCGAAAGAGCATGTCACCATGTTTCTGGGGTATGTATTTGCGCATTAGACCTCTGTACGTCGATTGGATCTGACTCGATCGGACACAAGCAACCTACTAGATATTGAGAGTCTTATGGCCCGCCGCCTGCGAATTGGAAAGCGAGAGCGCATCCTGCTTGCCCTCAAGTGCGGGAAAATCGCGAAGGAGGTCAAGACGCTAACCGCGAAGCTCGAAGAGTCCTATCGCAATTTTATGGTGTGGACCTAGCGACTCCCATCGTGCTCAAGCCCACTAATATCGCGACCATCGCTAGATCCAGTCTGCACTCTCAATCGACCAAAGCATGAACACGCTGATGAGCGGAAACATCCGCATCATGCAGCACATCGACGACTCAGCACGTGTCGGAGACGCTGTACTAGGAGAGACCAGGGTCATCCGCACCGACATCTCGGACCTTGCACATCGTGTGGGGGGGAATGTGACGTTCGACGGAGATGTAAAGATTCAGGTCCATATCTCTACTCGGTGTCATGCTGATACTCGGTGGTGTCAGTTCCGCATCTTCGCCCGTGAAAACATCGCCTTACTGGAGCCCATCGTCGACTTGCACAAGCCATGGGACACCACGATTACACAGCGCAGAGACGAAAATACGCTCGTTCAGGCGAGTCCTCGGCCACGGACCGGACGTGTATCCCGCTACCGTGGTGTCGTAGAGGCCGCGGGTGACCTGACCGGAATGAAGGTGGTGGTGCACGTGTATCCTGATCAAGACGAACAGCAGTTTGTAGAGACCCTCAAACTCGCCCGGCGAACCTTGTATGTCAATATCGCTCTATCTGGGGCCGTGCCTCATTATGATATATGCAGCCACCCCAGTATTCTAAGTGTCATGGGATACTCCCGTCGGGGAAGTCTAGGCCAGGCCGCGTACATTGTGACGGAAGGTATGGCGACATATCCATATCACTCACAACGGCCAATATTCAATGTCTGTCTCCGCGGCTGAACTATTCTTCGAAAGACTACATTCCCTTTACGGAACATCTAAGCTCCTTGCGTGGAGCCAGGAAGTTACGAATGCACCTGCAAATGGCGCGTAGCATCGATGTCCCTGATACTGCTACAATGCTGATGAGATCTATAAAGGCGGCAGCGATTTGTGTACGTATACCTCAACTCAACCAGTGATCCGGTGGATGTGGTTAAGTTCTGAATGTATCGGAGGCAGATGGCCATCAACCATGTTGAAACTCAGGTGAATCTGCGTCGACTGTTGCCCATGCGTTCATATTGGGTACGATGTACCTGCTACAAAACCACCAGGTCTACTGACTTACCGCCCATATGTCATGTCCATGCAGGATACAAATGAAGATATCCATACCATCAGATCAGACGAGGTTGTAGTTGATCACCGCCGTGGAGGCCGTATCAAATGGGCTCGGGATCTCCTCGCACTTGAGAAGCCAGACGATCTTCAGGTAGGAATCATGACCCTCATCATGCTCCCACTCTCACTATACCTATACCCAGATGATAGATGTCCCGGCTGCACAAAAAGATAGGATGCACACGATAGAAGGTACGGCATGCAAACCGATCCCTGGAAGTGTGATTACTGACTACGTTGTCAGGTCTTCGTGCCATTGCATGTGCACACGTCGACACTGTGGTGCAGCATTGGTTCTCATCCATCCTGAGACCCTCTCCGTCATACATGTCCTTCCTCCTCCCAGGTCGCTCATGGTGGTGTAGTTGGGAGCATATTGCTGACTATTCACGGTATCCACTCGGAGTGTGGCTGGGACGCAACAACTTTCACGAAGATTGGACCTGTCTATCTGCACAAGATCCCGGGTTCGAGGTCGCTGTAAGAGTGCAGAGTGTACCACTTGCACTTCCCAGTCCCAGGCAAGGTGAGTCGCCGCAAAGTACACCAATCGAGCGGTCTCGCCGGTCAGCTCACAAGGGCAGAAGGCCATGATTTTTACCAGAGGTTGAGCATGGTTAAATGGCTCGATATCCCGGAATCGGACCTTGACGAGATGTGCATCGAATTCGAGCTAGGCACGGGCGGGGGCCAGACAAGATGGAAGAGGTGAGAGCAATATCCGAGCTGCTTGTACCCCGATCTAGTTCATCTGAATCAACCACTCAGATACCAATCTTCCTGCATTCCCGTGAATACGACACTTCTGTTTCAGCAACGTGTAGGTGTGCTGGACGAACTCCATGCTGCCTCGAGGATGATGCGTGCACTACCGGATATATCTGTCCTTCAAGGACAATACCGGTACATCGATATAGGTGCGTCCGTTCTACCTGTGTGTGTTTCGGTCGCTGATATGGATGTCTAGCCCGGTACCGAACATATTTCACTGAGACGACCATCACGATGAGTGTGCATGCCACTGAGCAGGTATACCCACCGCTTTGGTTCTTCCTGTTGCAATTCGATGGCAACAACGGTTCCGCTCACGACTGCAATATTCCAAGCGGATTCTGGTCGTCGGAGAAGTATCCAACCTCCGTGCCGGCGGGTATCATTTTCGATTCGACATCGCAGTTTGAGCACATTGAGGGTGTGAAAGCTCCACTATTCACCTGGACGCAAGTGCTTGGAGACCTCGTATTCACCACACGGACAAAGTACGCACCGGTGTCGATTTACATATGTTGGGTATTGTACTGATTCTGCACATTCTGGTAGGATGGCCACCGATGTTCTGCAGCTCGGTGAAGACGAGCTCTTTGCATTCAGAGAGTTCCAAGAGAGCCATCATTCGACTAGCGACACCTCTGCTAGCGACTCGGACGACTCCGCTGGAGATAGAGTCGCAACGGACGACAGCGATGAGGATGACACCGAAGACTCTGACGCCAAATCCCTCGCATGGAGCTCCAGCAACGAAGATCACGTCCTCGGGGTGAACCACGAGTCTCCGGAGTCGGACTATGAGAACGCGACCGACGTGGGAGACGATAGCGCGGAAGAATATTACAGTGCAGAAGAGGACGAAGCCACGGGACTTGCATGTGGCGAGTGTCCGTCTTGACGTCGCAGAAGTATGTACCGCTTCCGCCCCCTGTTGCGGCTACTCGTACTCATCCTGCTCACCCTGCAGCCGGTGCGGCCGTGTATCTCATGCTCGAAGATTCCGCTCAACGTATCTCTTCCACCCTTGTCCATCTCGCCCCCGACTCGCCTTGCGCACTCGCTTCGTTTCCACACTGTAACCCCACTCGAATGCTCAGTACTGCCGCCATGTTTATCGATAGCATGCTTCGAACCTTTCGCAAGTATTATGTGTATGAATCTTTTGGTGGGGCGCTCATAGGAAGGGCTGGCGCTCGAAGCCGAGCCCGCACCGTAGACGTGGTTGAACCTCTCGCGCTCCTTCGGCGGCGAAGAAGCTGTCGCCCCTGCGGCACTACTTCTCGTCGCATATACACCCTCGGATGAGGTCGTAGCGACTGCTGAATGCACGCGCGGCAGCAAGTTTGGGGCGGCGAGCTCTCACTATGGACGCGACAGTGCCTGCGAGTGGACCGCGTTCCCCATGGCGTGTCGATCGTCAAAGCAGATCATATCGCCGTGCCACAGCCATCCTCCCGCTACATGCGAGTAGTACATGGACGCACTCTGACGATGCCCGTGTAGAGTACTCACGTCCACGCCCGGTAAGCATTCAAAGTAACGCTCTCACGCGCTGCCTCGCACGTCCCTTATGCATAATCCGTCTTGAACGGAGGATACGGAAGTAGTAAGATTGCCCAGCAGGGAGCCCGGGCACAACACCTACAATATGAACGAATGTCTACATGTATCGCGCATCCCCGCGAGGAGCGCGCGTCCTGCTCCGAAACGTGGGAGCGTGCGGCCGGAGAGCGAGGCGAGGTGCGAGCAGGGATGTGTTGGACGCGGCTCCGCATGCCATCGACGCCTACACGCACGCCCCCATGTCTCCTTCGCAGCAGCCCCAGCGGGTCTTGAGTGCTTGAGCAGCGAGCGACGAGTCGGAGCACGGAGTGTCGCGCGCCAGGAATCCGGTGACGAGGTCGCTATGGACGCGTGCTGCCGCCAAAGCAGGCTTCCAGGCACATGCGAACGCCCGCGCGGGGCCACGGGCGGGTAGACGAGCACGCAGACGAGCGCGAAGGGCTAGCTGTTGGCGCGACGCGCATAGGACGGGATCCGGCCGTGCCGGATCCGTGTTCTGCTGAGATGCATGGCAGCGCTTGCGTCGCGCAGTGTTTGGGGTTGGAGTGCTGGGTTGCGATCTCGGGTCGTCGGTGGACCACAGACAGCTAGCGCTGTAGTCTGTGCGACCCCGCCGCATTGGGAGGTCCGCGTGTTTGTTCCTAGTACCGCCTCGAGTTTTGTCCTCTGCGCCATGGCCCTTCCTATGCGGGCACAGACACGCCCTACTAGGACCGTGTTTGGGTACGCGAGGGGCGTCGGTCGTTCCTGGGGTGGAGTGGAAGCCTAGAAGCAACAAATGAGCGCTGCACTGAGCGGCGTCGGAGAAAACGAGTGACAGAGCACGCCGTGTGTAAGTAGTCAGCACATGCACGTACTACCCGCGTGGTGTAGACAACGATGCTGAACGCTTGCAATGCCTCCATGGAAGACTGTGTGTCCTCGTTCTGTGAGGTAGGGTGAGCCGCTGCCGGTTCTCAACGATGGTACATCTCTAGTGGACGTCCCCACACCTGAAGGCGCGCTGACACCGCTCGTGATAGAGGCGTCCTGATCGCGACGTCGATCTCCGAGTCTGCTCGTGCAAGCAGCGACAATCGAATCCGGTATTATTCTGTCCAGCGCAGACGATGCACGTACCCCGGTGCGGCCGAGTCTCCCGTCGTGCTGGCGGCATCGCCGGGTTCCGCATCATCGTAGAGCGATGGTCTCTTGTTGGGCCGCGGAACACCGGGGAGGAGATGTGTGACGCGGGGGACATACGTGGTGCACTCGCGAAGGCGGAGACGGGGTTGAGACGCGCAGCGCACACCTCTGCGTATTGTTCAATACGGGCTTGTCGATGGGGTCATCGGCGGACTCGTACGACGCTAAGCTGTGCGAGGGGAAATTGCTAGCCATCGATTATAGCGCGCGGGCCGAAGGGCATGGACGAAGACGACCCGCAGCGCGGGTGTTGCTCAATCTGCATATACCAGCAACGAGATATTAACGATTTTTTTAAAGCAGGACGAACGCATACCTGTCGCATCTATGATCTGCGGTTCGTATATGCGTAAAATTTGAGTTTCGAGACCATGAGGCCGGTCCCAGAGCGTAGAGGTCGGTCACCCAGCGCAGCGCGGTTGGTGCTCGCCTGACGCTGTTTGCAGGCGCAAGCCTTGGCTCGACTATCCGAGAGACGCACCGGAGAGACGATTCACTCACCCTGAGGTCGACGTAGATACTATGTACTCGGATGTATCGCTTTCTGTAGCAAGTGGTGTTAGGAATACTCATACTCATCGTAGTCGCCATCCAGACGGCCTACTGCACCCACATGTATGACGGTGTGTCCAGGGATCGTTGACTTATAGACGGCGTACCAGATGGCGATGTCCGCTACGTCGTCGTATCCAACATCCTGTGAGACTCCTCGACGTGCGCTCCAGGTCTCTGATTGGCGTGTAGGCACGAGGATGCCCAAGGACGTGCTGAAGAAGAGAGTGCAGGTCTCGATTGCCGTGCCAGGAGAGGCCGAGGAGGGTGAGACGGCGGGATACGTGGCTGTAGAGAGAGGCAGAGAACGGGCGATGGACACGTCGAGCCAGAGGAAAGGAGAACTCCAAGGGAAGGCGGGATGGGTGCAGCAGTAACAGGTTCAATAGTGGCTCGAGTGCGAGCACAGCCTGATGTGAGCAAGTCCTGCGGAAGGCGTTAAAGGGAGTCTGCAGACACTCTTTGGGACGCGTGGAGGACGGCGCAGACGCAGGAGGACGGCGCACGACCAACTCCGACTCGAGCGGACCCGAGTGTGACGCCGGCAACCGAAGAGGGAAGGAGGTCGTCACAGGGAACGCTCAGACGCTGAAAGACAGGGATACGGTCTGTTCGATTGAGGAATGAACGATGCCTCGCCGTACGTGAATACAAAGGGTTTTTATACGTATCGGAGAGGCGAGAGGAAAAGAGGAAGTTTTGGGTGCCAAGGCGAAGCCAAGGCAGGATGAGAGAGCGTACAGTAAGCAGTACGCGGGTAAGCTGAGAAAGGAAGGAGTAACGTATACGGTAGGTCCAGCGCCGGAGTGCTCGGCCGGCGCCTGGGCGTTACATCCGCCCTCCCAGTGCAACCAAGTCCCGCGACGAGGTTCACTGCTTCGTCGGATCTTCGTCCGAGGGGTAGTCGACGAGCTCCTCGTCGACGCCTCCGTTGGATATCTTCTTCGGCTGGTTCGCACCCGATCCGCTAGCAGCAGCGTTCTCAGCCTGCGACGCGACGCGGACGGCAGGAACGTGAGGAGTGGGGGTGGCGAAGGGGAGCTCCGCAGACACGTCGACGTCCATGTCCACGTCGGAGGTTTTGGTGGCAGCGACGACCAGAGCGGCGGACGTCTTCGGAGCAAGGGCGCGGGCCTTGCCCTTGTCCTTGCCCTTGCCCTTGGGCTTGCCTTTGACGGCGGCAGCGCGGTCACGCCACACTTGTGGTTTGGCGGTGGGGGCCAGCTCGGCGCGCTCGCGCTCGCGACGTTCGCGACGTTCGCGGATGGCGTCTTGCGTACGCTGGTTACGCTCGAGCTGATCCAGCATCAAGTTTTCGACGATGAGTTGACGGCGCGTGTCCGCGCGAGCAGCGGGCGCGGCGACAGGAGCGGCGGCGGGTGCAGGGATGAGGACGTGGTTCGGAGCGGGGTGCAGCTCGCGCGTCGGGGCGAGCTGGTCGGCAGGTAGGTGAATCCCGACGAGGTCGACGGCTCCAGAGGCATGATCGTACTGAACGAATTGATAGCGGCATTCGGTGTCCTGGGCCCACAGCTCACAGAACTCCACGTAGCCCGCAGGCACGGTAAGTCCCGGACCAGAGAGCCGGTCGCTGCGTAGAGCGAAGTCGAAGCGCGAGTACAGGCGGAGCTGGTCGATTGCGTACAGGTGCTTGGTGCCGGTCGGAGCCCGCCGTAGGATGATGTTCCCGTTGGCCAGGCGGTCGAGAGCCGAGTTGCCGTCGAAGGCGACCATGACGAGTATGAGCAGGAGTACGACGAGCAAATGGAAGGGGGCGACCCGAGGCAGACGAGAGGGTTGTCGAATCGGGATGGGATAGCGGTGAGTTGAAGGAGCGTGATCAGGGAGGAGAGGCTGCCGCTGATGCAGCCTCCCCCTCGCAGCGCGGTCCCCTTTATAGGTCTTGCGCCGCGGACGGCTCGCCCTAGGCCCTACGGCCCCTAAGAAAACTTGTGGGTCATCACTCGGAGGCTGACCCGTTCCGTTCTGCAGTTGGCTAATGTTTTCCGCCCCTAGAGCTTCCAAATACTCGCTAACCGCGCGGGTATTGCGGATTTCGCGGAAGGGGACCCACGTCCGATCACCAGAACGCCACAAGGCCTCGAAGATCGAATCCTCGCGCGCGCCGCTGTGGGACAGGATGCGGGTGATCACCCATTCGTCATCTGGCTCCTCAAAGTCCGCGACCTGTGTCTCGAGCCGTCCCGGAAAGAGACGGTCGTCATTAGGCTCGTGAATCCTGAGCAGAGACGCGTGAAAAACGTCGTGGACACCTCTTTGTTTAAGGTTCCGAGGTAAGCCAAGCTGATACGAGTTGTTTCCAAAGTCTCGAAGTATGGGATAGGGCCCAATATACTTCGGAGTCAACTTGCGCGCGAGACCTTTCGGGAGAGAAATATTTTTGGTGGAAAGGTACACCAAGTCTCCGGTTGCAAAAGGTACGGGCCGCCGCTTTTTGTTAGCGTCTCGAGTCTGTTTAACTCGGGCAGCCAGGATACTATCATGGGCAGCCATGATGGTCTGCTTTACGCGCTGAGCATAAACGCGGACGCCAGGATATTCATCTGACTGGGCGTTGTCCCAAATCATGGAACGAGGCATGCGGCCAGTGTTAAGGAAGAATGGCGAATAGCCAGTAGACTCTGATCGAGCCGTGTTGATGGCGAACTCGATCGCAGGCAGTTTTAGTACCCAATCTCGTTGATTAGGGCCAATACATTGGCGCAGCATTTGCGTAACCGTCCGGTTCGCGCGCTCCGTGGATCCATCTGACTCTGGATGATAGGCACTGGACATTCGTAGTTCTACGCCCATGAGGCGGTGCAGGTGTGTCCAGAATAAACTTGTAAACAGAGAGTCACGGTCACTGACAATAGCACGCGGCATGCCGTGATGCTTATAGACTTCCGTAAATACGAGTTCTGCCACTTGCTTGGCGGTGTAGTTCGTGCGGCAAGGTACCAGATGAACCATACCGCTCAGCAAATCGATTACGACCGCGATAGAGTCGTAAACACCGTTCCGGTCGCGGGAATCGGGCATAGGACCGACAAAGTCGATACCGATGACCTCCCAAGGTACCTTCGGTACGGTGAGAGGATTCAGAAGGCCGTATGAGCGCTGATTGTTCGGTTTACTCCGTTTGCAGACTTGACAGGTGTCACAATATTTGCGGATGTCAGCCGCCATAGTCTTCCACCATACATGATCCCGCAGGAGACTCAAAGTCTTGTAGGACCCCAGGTGAGCAAGGAGAGAATGTGCGTGGGTGATGATAACTTCCCTGACACTCCTTCCGTTGTATAGGATGTCCGGGATACACAGGACGTCGCGGCCGTTCTCATGCAAAGAGATCAGGCCATTTTCCAGACGGAAGTTCTTGAACGACTTCACGTCGTCGATGATACGGCCGAAGAACTTGTCTTCCGGGTATCGACCGGCGAGCGTGGATGCGAGGTCCACGCCCTCGGTGTTCTCGGAGAGGTACGTAAGAAACGTCATCTGTCGAGACAGGTTCTCACGCGCGGTGTTGAGGCGGCCATCTTCAGGCTCCTCGTCCGTCCGCATTGTCGTTGAGTCCCCCTCACTCCTCGCTGGGATTGGATCGTCCACTGACTGCCCGCCCTTCTCCGCACGGGGACCGTGCAGGACTACGCGTTTGATGCGCGCCGCGAATTCTCGAGAAGTCTCTGGGCGCCCCGACTCTGCGGGAGCGACTACAACACGTCGTCGCGGAGCGGGAACCACTGAAGGAACAGGAGGCGACGGCCGCCCGGGCAAGGAAGGGCCCCCGCGCGGTGGTGCCCGTTTCTGTGAATGAGAGGTACGTGGCACGGCCGTCTTTACAGGCGCCGCTGGTACTGAAGGCGCAGCGGGTCGTAGGGACCGTGGTGCAGGAGGACGAATCGTCCGGCCAGGAGCCGACCGCGGGGCAGCGGGCGCAGAGGCCGCAAGTCGCGAGCTAGCTCGAGTACGAACAGGAGCTGGCGCGGAAGTCGGCGAGGTGGCCGCGTCCGCCGCCGCGAGCACAACAGAATGGGAGGCCACCGTTAGGACGGGCTCAGTGTCATCATGTGCGACGTACTCCGAAGCAGCGCGGACGGTGCCGGGCGCATCGCTTGTGTAGATCCGCGAGAGCGCATCGGCGAGGACATTGTCCACCCCTGGTACGTACTCGACTTCAAAGTCGAACTCGCTAATTTTCTCCACCCAGCGAGCTTGCCGTCCAGACAAATTCCTCTGGGC
Source organism: Trametes versicolor FP-101664 SS1 (assembly GCF_000271585.1). Classification (NCBI taxonomy): domain Eukaryota; kingdom Fungi; phylum Basidiomycota; class Agaricomycetes; order Polyporales; family Polyporaceae; genus Trametes; species Trametes versicolor. Next base: position 470,936 of record NW_007360336.1, read on the forward strand.
GAGCAGGTGAATCAAGCCCTTGTGGTCAGTGATCCACGTGAAGTGGCAGCCCAGCAAGATATCCCGGTGACGAAGCATGGCTTCAACCCCCGCGAGCATCTCGATTTCATGGACGGCATAGTTGGCTTGGGCCGACGTGAGCTTAGCGGAGAAGAAAGCGGCAACGCGGGCGTTACGCCAGCTGTCCCCTTGGCATACGACCCCAGCGATGCCGCCCATGGAGCCGTCTGTGACCAACCAAATACGGGGCGCAGTCATCTCATAGTCCAGGGGACAACGATGGTGCGTGCGATGGGCGTGCACAAGTCGCTTTACCTCATCGAAAGCACGTTGTTCAGTCGGACCCCACCGGAAACTGTGCTCCATGCCCGTGAGGCCAGAGAGAACCCCCATAGGTATGCGGATAGTGGCAATATCATCCGCCAAATATCCTACTGACCCCAGGAACCCCCGTAACAATTCGCGTGTTGTCGGCACCTTCCAGTTGAGGACGGAGTCGACTTTGTCGGGATCCATACGGATACCATCCCGATCAATCACTCGTCCAAGAACTTTGAGTTCCGCGCACAGAAACTGTAGTTTGGTGGAACTGAGGTAAAGTTCCTCGCGACGCAAAATGTCAATGATCTGTCTGACATGCGCCTCATGCTCCGCAGCTGTATCGGAGTAAATGATAATATCGTCAAGATATACATCCATGAAGCGGCCAATGAAGGGCCCGAAAATGTGATTCATCAGTGTTTGGTATGTGGCCACTGCGTTACAGTCTCCCTGCTGGAGGACGAGACTGACCATATTGCCGTCCGGGGTGGTCATAGCGGTACGGTCCACATGCTCGGGGTCAATACGAATCTGCTCGTAGGCATCTTTGCCGTCGATGAGACTGCGATACGGTTTGCGGGACGCCCTCCGGAGGATAGCTTCCATGTCCGGTAAAGGAGATGTCACTTTTACGGTGTTGGCATTACGCTCACGAAGGTCACAGACAACACGTAAACGAGGAGGAACACCGTTGATACCGGTGCCCGGCTTCTTCAACAGAAGCATGGGCGAAGTGTTCCGCGCACTAGACGCGCGCCAACGCCCCGTCGTGAGGTACGCGTCGCGTTTCTCGACCCATAGCGGTAGTAACGCGTCCGCACATTTAGACGGTCGCCAGTGATAGACCTTAGCTGGGTCCTTCAAAGGAATAGTGTGGTTAATCGCGCGGAGGGGCGGGAACGGTGCGTCGCTCGCATCGCGACAGATCGGCGCCGCGTACTCACGCAGAGATACACGAATTCGCTCTAGCTCGCCCTCCAGAACGTCGGCCGCTCTGGATTCAATAACGCGGACCCGTGTCGCCGGAATCTCGGCCAGCTGTACACTCCCCACGACAACCTTGGAAGGGTTGAACCCCAGGAGCATTTTATGTTGCGCGAGAAACGGAGTCCCGAGTATGAGGTCATAATTTAATATGTTCATGATATCAAAGTATCGTCGCTCACGAATAGTTTGATAGGTGATATCGGCTTTGCAACCGCAATTCACCTTCGCACGCGAGCCCTGCACCGCCAACTGCACTGGTAACGGTTTCTCAAGCTCATGGGCGTGAATGTGTAACTGATGCGCGAACTTAGCGGACATGAAATCCGCTAAGGACCCGGAGTCCAGGAGTGTACGGGCCGGCTGCCCATTCACCAGGACGGTGACGACGATGGGCTCCGGTATGATACGGCGGAAATCTTTAGTCTCCGCGGCATTACGCTGGAGAGGAGGTTCAACCACCGCCGCAGCCATGCTGGACAGGACGGGTTCCGCCCCAAGTTCTGACGGATCGGCGTCGTACAGTAGTCCCAACCCTTCGCCTAGGCCATCGAGTGGCTCGTCCGCAGATGCATCGCGTGCCGCACGGACAGCGTACCACCCTGGTAAGTCGAAGGCCGAGTTGCGAAGGAGCTCAAGACTAATATGGCAATCCAAAGACAAGTAGGCGTCTTCGATGAGAACCACATCGCCATACCTAAACGCGGTGAATCGGGCCAGGCCATCCGCGTCCTCGGCGGAAGCTGGCCACGGCTCTTCGCGGTTCAAAACCGCCGCGGCGTGGATGCCAAACGCGTCGCCAATAGGTTCGGACCCATGGTTCAGTAATTGACAGTCCTCGAACTCCTCTCGACGGAGAAGGCCGCTCAAGAGCTGCCGGAACCACACGACAACGTCGAAGGCCTCGTCCTCAAGACAGGAACGGCTAAGAGGCACGCTCCCATCCCCCGTAGGTAAGAGGTTGCCATCGTCGGTTGCTCTTACAAACTCATTGTAAATGACTGATACATTATCAGTGTCGCGAGATCCAACGAGGATGGCAGAGGCACCCACCGCCTCGTCCGGGAAGTAGGGCAGGTACCGGTTAAGCAGCTGCTCTGCGCGATCCGAGAGCACGTCGCCCAGGCGAACGTATGACCGCCCCGCGCGAGGAGTGATAGGAAGGGAGCGCGAACTCGCGCCCTCCAAGTCTAAGTCGTCCCCCAACGAATATTCATGCGAGCTACAAACACGCTGGAGGAACTCGATGAAGGGTTCCGATGAGGCACTCGCATCCGGCGGGAACCGGGAGGTATAGTCAGGACGCCCGTCGCTGGCCCCCTCGGAGACGCCACTGACCGTCTGCAAGTCGGGGACAGAGCAGGAGCGAGGTAAGGACGCCACCGAGCCACCGCCCGAGTCACTAATAGACACGGTATGCAGAGTAGGCAAACTACCCGCCTCCGATGCCGGAGTATCGCCCCAGGCAGACAACGCCTGCAAATCGGGCAGGCTGCCTGCCAAGGAGGCCGGAGAGCTATCGACGTCCGACACCGTGTCGCACCGCGCGCGGTACTTAGGACACGCGAACGAGGGCAGTACTTCATCCGGTTGCACATGTATGTAATTAAACTCAACATCCTCCAAGCGGCTGGACGATTCCACACGCGCCTGGAGTACATCCACAGGGTCCGGTGAGCCGATGGCTAGGCTGTACGCCAGAACGCCCGGAGGCTTTCCCCGGTGGCCATTGCGGACCTGGTTGGACTTCGGGCAGTTACGAGACAGATGGCCTGTTTCGCGGCAATTGTAGCATTTCCCTGCCGCGCGCAACTCATCGCGCTCTTTGTCGGTGAGTGGGTTCTTTGGACGTTCAACCGGCCGAGAGCCCGTCTTCTGACCGCCGGATGTGGCCGGCTTCCGCGCATCGCGCCCTCCACCACCAGGGGCAGTAGAAGAAGAAGAAGCGACCGCGGGGTCATTAAAGCGTCGCTCGCGGGTACGGTCATGACGGCGAGACGACGTGCGCGATGTGCCACCCGACCCGTCGTAGCGCGCCGTGTTCGCGCCGGCGGCGACATGTCCTGCGCGCTGCGTCTGCTGACGACGTTCGGCAATAGCGCCAGCGGCCTGCGCGAGCTCCGCCACCTCGGCCTCCGTTTGCACCGAAGCCCAGGAGGCGGTAGCCGGATTCAGTTTGGCTCGGTATAACTCTCCCTGCAGAGAGGGACGGAGACCGTACCAGAGTTTCTCAATCTTCGTCTCCTCGGACATGTGCCCGAGGAGAAGGAAGAGGCCCTGCAACTCGTGGACGAATTCGCGCACGGTGCGGTCGCCTTGTATGACACTATTCAGTTTCTCTCGCGTCCGCTGACGGAAGTCGATAGGAAAACAGTAATTGAATATCTCTACAAGAACGTCCTTTAACGTCCACTCCCACGGAGCCTCCGAGCAGGTGGCGATGTAGCAAGCATCCGCACGTTTGGAGAGGAAGTGCGATACGGTAGAAGCCTGTCGCTCAGGAGGTATGTTATATCCGTCGATATACTCCGTAATGTCATGCAGGAATTTATTAAACTTCTGTACATCCGGCGTTCCATCATACACGTCGGGGTCCCGAGGTTTGAGGATCGGGACACGCGCCGTAGAACCATCCCGCGACGCTCGGTCCCGTCGTCGCTGAGACAACTTCTTCTGGCGTCGGCGGCGGCGACGCCTGTCCGACGCGTCCGAAGAGTCGCTGTCCGAGCTACTCGGACTGCTACTGCTCGAGCTCGAGGATGACGACGGCGGACCACCCCCCTTTCCGAGTCGGTCGTCGATGTGCTTAAAGGCAAGCCCGAGGTAACTCGCGGGCTCGATTTGCGTGCTGGGTCTCAGCGCGGGGGCCAAGGAGCTTCGACCGGCCTTCAGCGGGGACTCGGACTGCACCTTGCCGCGGGCGCGGTCGACCGACGCCGACACCAGCACACTCGCCGGCACGTAGTTCTCATGTAGCGCGCTCGGGGTTACAGCGGTGGTACCTGCGCTACTCGACTTCGCTTTCTTCAAGGAAGCGCTAATGGATGACAGAGGTTCCTTACCCTCCAGGCCGGTAGAGCGACCTCGCACTGCGTTGCTCCCGGACGCCGGTTTAACGGAACGTCCCGCGGGCACAGGCGTAGCTGCCTTGGGCAAGCCGAAGTCGGTGGGGTGGCTCTGCAGGGGAGGCACCGCCGCATAGGAGCTGGATCCCCGGGGCGGTGACTGTAGCTGGAGCTGAACTAGCTTTTGCTCGAGTAGTTCGATCTGCTTTAATATATCTACAGCTTGCTCCTCGTCAGAGGGCGGCGGGGAGGATTCCTTGTCCTGTTTCACAGTAGCCGAACTACAGGTGGAGTCCGACGAGATGTTCGTCGAATCTCGTGGTCCCCAGGTGAGCTTCTTAGCAACCTTAGGAGTCGGCGAATAACGGGCTAGCTCCTTTCGCTGAGCATCAGGATCTAATTCGTGATCCGCAAGGCCGGCGACTACTAAAGGCGAAGTAGCCACCTCCTTCCCTTTGCGAGTGGTTGCTAGGTTGGAGGTGCCTTCGCCTTGCGAAGCCTCACTCGCATAACCATTTGCGGAGAGGTCCTTACTAGCGCTGCGCGAATGCTTGCCGCTTCGCGGTACCTGTTGCCAGGGTCCATCCTCGACGTCCTCCTGCTTTAAGGGGACGGAGGGAACTATGCCCGACGTCTCGGGGCTTTTTCCTTTATCATGAATTATATTCATAGTACTATCATCTATGACAGCCTCCTGCTCGCTATGCGCAGCAGGGATCGCCTCAGGAACGTGTAGTTCCGGTGAGGGAAGCCGCGAGGAGGCGACCTGACTATAAGTCAGGGGCCCAGCCTCGGACTCGGAGTTTTCGGCTCCGGAAGACGAGCCTACACTCGAGAGTGTGCTTGAAGGCTCGGTGCCGGGAGCGGGAGAGTCGCGAAACTCTCCCGGGATTGCTTGAGGGTTGTGTACCGATGCCGCTGACGAGCGGGTTCGGAGGTTGTAACGTGACATGTCGAGAGACCGAGAGTAGTCGAGATGTCGATGGAATGGGGAAGAGTCGTCGGGCGGGGTCGTTGGTCGAAGGTTGATCAGACCTAGACGTCGGACAAAGCGAGACTGTTTTTAGAAGAAGCTAGAGTGTCGAGTCGAGCGAGTCGGCACTAGAGAGATAGTCCGTGTGATGTCAAAAAGATGTGACGCCGGCAACCGAAGAGGGAAGGAGGTCGTCACAGGGAACGCTCAGACGCTGAAAGACAGGGATACGGTCTGTTCGATTGAGGAATGAACGATGCCTCGCCGTACGTGAATACAAAGGGTTTTTATACGTATCGGAGAGGCGAGAGGAAAAGAGGAAGTTTTGGGTGCCAAGGCGAAGCCAAGGCAGGATGAGAGAGCGTACAGTAAGCAGTACGCGGGTAAGCTGAGAAAGGAAGGAGTAACGTATACGGTAGGTCCAGCGCCGGAGTGCTCGGCCGGCGCCTGGGCGTTACACCGAGGCCCGCGTGGCTTTGTTTGGTCCATAAACAACGCGTGCGCGCCTATTTGATACGCTCGAGTCGCGAACGCACATCTCGCGTACCGCGTCGACCACCCTCAGTATGCTCTCCTAGCTTGTCGGATCAAGCACTGCTCTTGTCTGGCTCTGCGCATCTCCCTCCGCAACTCACCAACGCGACTATGTCCACAATGAACGCGACCAACGCTTTCGGCTCTGGGTAGCGTATCTGTACGCGTCCGCGCCGCCCGATCTGCGCACCAAAGTTATGGCTTTTACGGCAGAACACAGTGCACAGGTAAGTCACCATCCCTATTTTTGGGAGCAAGGTCTCTGCTCTGTCAGGCTATATTGCCGAACTGCACGCCCAAGTCGAGGGGCTGCCGTTTGTGATCACTCATATCCCGTTGTCGCACACGCAATACTGGACAGTTGTCGCCCACCCTCCCCATGACAAAGCCATACAGCCTGCTCATCTGTGCCGCGGACGGGCGAGTACGTACCGAAGCGAATGACCACGCACACCAATGACGCTCGACATTCTGTCCACATCATCGGGAAGTACGTCAAGTGCATGGGACGAGATGGAAACGACAAAGCGCGTTTCTCTGCACGCTTCATCATACCTTGCATGCACATAGAATATCCGCAATTTGCTCTGGAGCGCACGTCCAAACGCCCTCACCGACATCCTTTTCTGTCCCCGAGCTTGCCGCCTCTGTCCGCAACATGCATGCAAACCCGTCCTCTACGCTCGGGTACGGTAGCTCACTCCGCGTGCACCGTATCGAGCAGGCCGCGCTTCGGGGTCTGTATCCCGCATCTTTGTCAATACCAACGTCGACATTTGCACTCGGCACCGACTGGGACAGGCGTCGCTCTGGGACCCACAGCCCCTGCAGCAAGATGGTACGATCCCTACTGGCGAACTCTGTCCGTGCAATATGCGGGCATTTGACCTTCGTGCTCTCCAGCCAACGATCGCGCTCGTCCGAAGCACGACAGTCAGGGCAAGCTCTCATCGATGCTAGCATACGGGACACCCGTCGTACATCCGTCTTCAGCAATGCACCGCGTATCCTCCTTTAGCAGGTGAGCCTCGTTCTCGGGTGCTGTACGGACAGCTAACCAGGGCTCTACTATCAAGAAGATGCTCTTTTGTGTGTGTGTAAAACGGTAGCGGAGGTGCTCTGACAGACGTACTGGCCGTACGCCATTGGGTGTTAGCTCGTGTACAATACACTGCTCAATTAATGGTGCATAACTCTGCCAGGCACGCGCTCCACGACCGACGAAAGCGGGAACACCACGGTGTCGTCGCGGTCAACCACGATTATGTACCGCCCAAAAACGAATAGGACGAGACCTTCATACCACCCAGCGGTAAATAACAGGTATGTGAGACTATTTCTGTTGAAGCTGCATCTGACGTGCGTGTGTTAATTGTCAGCCATGTGGCCGTCTTGAGTCGTCGCCAGGACATGACACGCTGCGCCGGCATTCTGCTATCTTCAGCCAACTTGGAACTCCAAGTTCTTTTAGTGCGCCCCTCTCTAAGGGCGAGCAGTCAATGAACTCTTCCACAACACGTCTCTTTTTGACGACGACCCGAATATACAATCCGACCTCGAGGACGGCAATGTACGCCTCATGAACGACGGTGGCACCGAATCCAGAAACTTCCACCTTTGTCTTTACCAAGGGCGTCGTACTCGGCACGTCCGACCTCTGTATGCGCTCGCTCTGCGGCCTGTACCACACAATTCCCGTCGCCCGCGCAGCCACCCTTCGTCGCCGTCACCTCACACCGCTTCACGCATACCTCGCACCTCACGCACCCAGTGTCGAATTCGAGACACAAAGGGCAAGTTACACCTATGCGCCGAGTGCTGAGAGCCTTCACCCGAGCAACACCGCCACCGCGCGCACGGCACTCGCCGTCCGTCAGCACCGATGGACGCATGATGAATGCACGTCAAAACGCGCTCTCCACGGGATCCAGGAACCTCGGCAGCATCGTTCACCGAGCGGGGAGGATGGGGGCTTTGCAGCGAGCTGAGTCGAGGGCACCTGTGCAGTCCGCGAGCACGCCTTCCGCACCGTATTTCACGCCGTGCGACGTGCAGAGCGGCTGGGAGCTATGTATTCATCCGCAAGGTAAGGTGCCTTCGATTAGCGCATCTAACCTATGATACTCATATTCGAGCAGTTTTTGGACGCCCAACGGATACACAACCTCGTGACGTACCTGCAGGAGCTGCATTCTCTCGGGTTGGCCAACTCGGACCACACAACGCTGCTTCTCAATACCTACACGAAGCTCAAGGACGTCACACGCCTTGATCGCTTCATCAAGTGCGAATCGCTGGGCACGTCCCCCGACGGTGGAAAGGACGAGTTGCCGTTCGATCTCGATACCGCTATTCGCGTGTGTCGCCAGGCGGGGTACTTCGAGCACGCCTCTTACCTAGCGAAGAAGTATGAACGACACGAAGATTACCTGCGCATACAGATCGAGGACGCGGGCAACTACAAGGATGCACTGACTTACCTTCGCCGACTGGGCGCTGAAGCTGTGCGTGCTGTTTCATTGAAGTCGACTTGCCCCTGATTGTGCTTTGTGTATAGGCGGAAAGCAACCTGGCACGGTACGGGAGAGCGATGCTGGACAATCTGCCAGACGAGACGACCGATCTCCTGATCGACATCTGCACGAGTCTGACACCACTCTCGATCGAGGCAGACGAAGAGGAGGCTGCTCCTGCCAAGCAGTCTGGCGGCGGCACATCATACCTTTTCTATCTGACGCTGAACAGGGCATCGGTCGCCGAGCCGAACACACAGACCAACGGGACGAAGGCTCCAGAGCCCATCGTCCGACAGGACTCCGTGCATGAAGCCTCTCAGGCGTCGACACCCCCACCAGCCACGCCTACTACTGCGACTGCCGCCAAGCAGCTTGCAAGCAGCGTGAAGCGTCCGTCCCCACGGCTCTACTTCGCACACTTCGTCGACCATCCCGAGCACTTCGTACGCTTCCTCGAGATCGTCTCGCGCAAACGGTGGGGCCAGACCGTTGAGAACACGTCCGAGCCGCTCGCAGTCGAGGCCGACCCGGACGCAGACATGCAGGCGGAGGCGCGCGACCAAGCCACGGTGTGGAACACGCTCTTCGAGCTATACCTCACGCAGGTGGGGAAGCGAAGGCGCTCGCGGTGCTGCAGAACGCGCGGCTGCCGTACGACCCGACGCACGCTCATATCCTGTGCTCGACAGGCGCGTACACGCCCGGGCTGGTGCTGCTGTGGGAGCGCATGGGCATGCAGGAGGACGTGCTCCGGTTCTTCATGGACCGCGAGCTGGCGGGCGACGTGGGCGCGAGCGCGGAGGTCGTCCGCTGCTTAGACCAGTATGGCCCTGGGCGGCCGCAGCTGTATCCGCTGGTGCTGCGGTTTTTTACGAGCACCCCGGCGCTGCTCGCGAAGCATAGAGAGGACGTGCGGCGGGTGTTGAGGGTGATCGACGAGGAGAAGTTGATGCCTCCGGTTAGCGTTGCGCAGGTGTTGAGCCGGAACAGCGTGGCGAGCGTCGGGCTCGTGAAGGAGTGGCTGATGTCGCGCATCAAGAGCGCGTGGGAAGAGGTCGATACGGTACGGCTGCTCGAAACCTGGCGCGTTTTGGATGTGCTAACTACGTATACAGGACCAGAAGCTGATCGTGTCGTATCGCACGGAGACGGAGGGGAAGCTACGGCAGGTCGAGGAACTGTCGGAACCGGACCATCCGCGCGTGTTCCACGTCACGCAGTGCTCGGCGTGCCAGGGCGGGCTCGATCTCCCCGCGGTGCACTTCATGTGCAACCACAGCTATCACCAACGGTGCGTCGATGCCACAGATACGGAGCTTTGTACGCTGATAGCTGACGACTCGGTGCAGGTGCGTGTCGCAGAAGGCAACAGGTGTACTACAATGTGCGGTGGCGGGGATGGAGAATCGGGGAGACCTGGGGCAAAGGACGATGCGGTACTGAAGGAGAATATCCGGATTTCCAAATATTACGACACACGCTGAGATAATATACAATCTAAATTGTCGAAGCTGGCACAGCCGGCCGCTCTCATGGAGAGTTGTGATACGAGATGACTTGGAAAAATATCCTGTGTATGAGGCAATTGATAAGAGACCCCAATGCTCGAGATGCATGCTGGTGAAGCTCGAGATAACTCACCCGGAATGGTTATGACGTCGACCGAATGCTTTCCGAGCTATCTCGAACAGAGATGCTTGCTGAGAGTAATAGCGCACACTAGGGGCCAGGTCGCAGTTGGCTAATGAGAGTACTGCATTAAGGAAAAACAAGGGAAAATGTTCTGGAACAAGTTCAAGCTGCTGGGAGGCGTAACTCGCGCGGATCAGCTAGCCAATCCCAAACCACCAGGAGCACTGCCACTCGCCTCGCACCTCGAGATCTGCTCGGTACACGCACCCCGGTGTGGGTAACTCGTGCATCGCGCTGACACTGCCTAATGCCGAGTCGAGGTGGAGCGTCGGTGTGTAATCCGGCCGTGCGCGTACCAAGTGGGGACATGCGCGGCACACTCGTGAGCACGGAGACGGCGTCGGAGGAACACGGCGCACCTGTGAGGCCTCCCGAGACTGCGCGGAGTGCGATCGTGAACGCACGCCATACTGGGCCTGTTGCAAGACGGCGCCATGGCACGGGCATCGAGTCTGTTATGCACGCGCAAAAGATGCAGGAGGCGATTCCAGGCGTCGAGTAGTCACGAAAGTGCGGGCACCGATACGGGGAATCCCGCGTCGCGTATGTTGCCATATCTGCACGTAGAAGCCGCGAGGTGTCAGCGAGTTGTCTATCTAGTGACTCTAGTCACGGCATGCTGAGACGGACAAGATCTACGCCCCGCGATTCGTATATGCATATCGTGTCATTCGCCAGATCGCGAAGGCCATGGCGGAATATGGATATCGATGACATGTTTAGCAGCCTAGCAGCCGTCCGGCGTGGCTCGGTGCGTACTTGCCCATCGTTATCGTACGGCGCAGGCGTAGGTTCAGCTAAGGAAGACATGACTTACAGAGGCGATACATGACGCTCAAAGCGGCTAAAAGACTGCGCGGGTCCGTGGAGGTCATTTTCTGCGATCAAATGGTGTTTCGAATGTAGATAGTGATCGTATTTGGGGATATGGACGGCCTAGAAACGCACCCATATGTATAACACTGAGTTGAGTCTTGCACAGCAGAGAAGCGCTTGTATCTGTCGACGAGTTGAAACTAGACGGCGTTCCGTACGGTGGACACACCTAGCATTTTGGCGAGCAGCATATCGTCATCGGACGAGGTCGACCGCCGCCCTCTAGAGGTACGTAACAGCCGGACGTGCAGACGTTCAAGTTGACGACGGTCTGCAGATAATAGCCCCGCCGTGGACTGCGGGAGAGACATCGTCGGATTCAAGCACTGAATTTGGGCCGTGTATACGCGAGATGAAAGGCGAGAAGATTTCTCGATGGGCATTGCGGATTATGCTTCTGCTGGACGGGGTTGATGACGCACCGAAACGAGATATGCACGACCTGTAGCGGATCAGGAAAGTTATAGAGGAGTCAAAGAAGACATGACGAGAGGCCCGGCAGAGGAGGACAGACTGCTGCAGAGAATATGAGACCATGCACGTGTTGCCGTATCGAACAGGGCGAGGAGGGTGCAGGTCGAGTTGTGCGGCGAGCAGAGGACAGCGAGAGACGCGAGTCAGCGAATGGGAGAGCACCAAGAGAGTGATGAAAGACTCCATGCCACGCACCAAAAACAGAGCCTGTGAGGTACAGGCAGCGCGGAGGACAGAAGAGTGGGCGCTGGCAGAGAAAAGACGGGCAGGAGGAGGTCCGAGGAGCGGGTGCAGATCGCGACGGAGAGGGACTCGGTCCGCCTCGAGCGGACGCGTGGCTTTGTTTGGTCCATAAACAATCGGTCGGGTGACGGGCGCCTGTGGGACATTTCCGCCTTGCCTGGGGCCCTCATATGCATCTCCTCCGCTAACGAGACTGGTTACTAAGAAAAACACAAAAAGCCTCTGGCGCAAGAAAGAGCACCGGCAGCTGCTATATTGTGTCTCTATAAGGCCGCGCTGTGCACGCTTGCGCTGGGCCCGTTGAACGCCCATACGCACCCGGAAATGTAGGGCGCTCTGCAAATTCTTCCGGGTAGTATGCCCTGCGAATTCCGCTCCCTAGCGCAAATCCGTGCAGGAAAAGACAAGGGTGCGTTTCCATCTGTGATGCATTGTGCAACTGTGATATCGCGCTGCGATTAGCTGTCGCCGACCTGGATATAGCTCTCAAGCCTGGACGTCTATAAGAAGTATGCGTTCACCGCACATGGGCACTGCTAGGTCGTGTTCGTGAAGAATATACGTGCTTGACAAGTACTGCGAGAGCTCCCCGCCCGGTGCCGCATACTGTATGGGCAGTGTCCATCCTGATGCAACGATCTAAGGATTCACTACCGTGGACTGCCTTCTGCGCAAACGGGGGCTCGGATTGGCTAACAGAAAAAGTACTAGGATCTGAATGGCGCTGTCGACACTTGAGCGTCTTCAGTACCTGCAAGGGCCCCGCCATATCCTGTATTCTCGTACAGCCGCTGGGAACACGAAGCAGCGTCTTCGAAACCCTAACACGCCCTACATAACCTCTGCACCCCGGCACGTCGTCAGTGTCCTCTTGTCCTCGTCCTCTCACCTGCAGACTCACCACCACCGGGATCAGATAGAGCCCCCTCTCGCACCCACTCGAATCTCCCGAGTCGTTCTTCCGACGTCATGAAGCCCTTTGATGCATTGATCAAGGCGCTAGAAATAGCAAAGCCCGTAACGGCCAAAATCCCCGTCCCGGGGCTCAACACCGCCGTCGAATGTGCCCTCAGCATCGCGAAGAAAGCCAAGGTAAGGATAAGTCGTCTACGCTCATGGTTCTTCTTTGGTAACCTGCAGTGTGCCGGGCTTAGGAGATCGAAGACACCCGAGATGACTGCCGAGCCCTCGCCGAACGTGCGGCAACATCCGTGTTAGCAGTATACCAGCAGCTCAAGAACGGCAGCGGCGGAATGGAGGCGGAAGAGCATGTCACGACGTTTCTGCAGTGCGTATCAGCATTCGACCCCTCTACATCGGTTCGAACTGACTCGATCCGACACAAGAAACTTGCTGGACATCGAGAGCTTGATGACTCGCCGTCTGCGAGCCGGAAAGCGATATCGCATCTTGCTTGCGTTCAATTGCGGGACGATCGCCAAGGAGGTCAAGACGCTGACCACAAAGCTCGAAGACTCCCATCGCAATTTCATGGTACAGACAGGACGGCTCCCGTCGCGCTCAATCCCACTGATGGCACGATTGTCACTAGATCCAGGCTGCGCTCTCCATCCACCAGAGCATGGACACGCTGACAAGCGGGAATCTCCGTATGCAACAGCACATCGACGACTCAGCACGCGTCGGAGGGATTGTCGTTCGAGACACCAGAGAGATCCGCGATGGCCTCACGCACCTCGCGCAGCACGTCAGTGGGAGCGCCACGTTCGATGGAAATGTGAGTATTTGAATCTGCTTACCGCTTCCTGGAGTGTGCCCTCATAACGATCAACGTCGTAGTTCCGGCTCTTTGCTCATGAGAATCTGGCCTACTTAGAGCCCATCGTCGACTCGGGAAAGCTGCATCATGGCATGACTGGGCGGAACGGAAACGAACGTACCCTGGTCAACGCGGTCTCTCTCTCGCAGACCGGCCGCGTCTTCCGCCACCGCGCCGTCGTGGAGGCCGCGGGCGACCTGACAGGAACACAGGTGGTCGTATACGAATATCCTAATCGCGGCAGTCAGCAGTTTGTGCAAGCAGTGAACCTTGCGAAGCAATCCCGCCGGTACGTCCACATCGCTCTGCCTAGGGACATGCCACATCTGACCGCCATACAACAGCCATCCTAATGTGCTGGCTATGCTAGGATACTCCCGTCCAGGAAATCCAGACCAGGCCGCTTACATTGTGATGGAAGGTACGGCGGCATATCACTCGCAACGGCCAATATTCAAAGACTGTCTCCGCGGCTGAACTGTTCTTCGACAGATTACATTCCCTTTACGGAACATCTAAGCTCCTTGCGTGGAACCAGGAAGTTACGGGTGATCCTGCAAATGGCACGTAGCCTCGATGTCCCTGATACTACTATGAAGCTGACGAGATCTATAAAGGCGGCAGCGATTTGTGTACGTATACCTCAACTCGACCAGTGATCCAGAGGATGTGGTCGAGTTCTGAAGGTATCGGAGGCAGATGGCCATCAACCATGTTGAAACTCAGGTGGAACTGTGTCGACTGTTGCCCATGTATTTATATTGGGTACGATGAACCTGCTACAGAACCATCAGGTCTACTGACTTACCGCCCATATGACATGTCCATGCAGGATACAAGTGAAGATATCCATGTCATCAGATTAGACGAGGTTGTAGTTGATCACCACCATGGAGGCCGTATCAAATGGGCTCGGGATCCCCTCGCACTTGAGAAGACAGACAATCGTCAGGTAAGAATCATTTCCCTCATCATGCGCCCACTCTCAATATATCTTCACACAGACAATAGAAGTCCCGGTGATGCAAAGAGATAGGATGCGCACGATAGAAGGTACGGTATGCAAACCATTCCCTGGAAGTGTGATTGCTGACTACCGTGTCAGATCTTCGTGCCATTGCATGTGCACGCGTCGACACTGTGGTGCAGCATTGGTTATCATCCATCCTGAGCCCCTCTCGAGCATGCATGTCGGACCTCCTCCCAGGTCGCTCATGGCGGCAGATTTGGGAGCATATTGCTGACTATCCACGGTATCCACTCGGAGTGTGGCTGGGACGCAACAACTTTCACGAAGCTTGGACCTGTCTATCTGCCCAAGATCCCGGGTTGGAGGTCGCTGTAACAATGGAGAGTGTACCAATTGTACTTCCCAGTCCCAGGCAATGTGAGTCGCTGCGAAGTACACCAATCGAAAGTGGTCTCCTCAGTCAGCTCACGAGGGCAGAAGGCCATGATTTTTACCAGAGGTTGCACATGCGTAGCTGTTTCAGTATCCCGGAATCGGACCTTGGTGAGATGTGCATCGAATTCGAGCTAGGCACGGGCGAGGGCCAAACAAGATGGAAGAGGTGAGAGCAATATCCGAGCTGCTCACACCCCGATCTAGTTCATCTGAATCAACTCCTCAGATACCAATGTTCTTGCATTCCCGTGAATACGACACTTCTGTTTCGGCAACGTGTAGACGCGCCCGCCGGACTCGATGCGGCCTCGAGGATGATGCCTGCGCTACCGGACCTATCTGTCCTTCAAGGACAACACACATACATTGGTATAGGTGCGCCCGTTCTGTCTTTCTATGTCTCGGTCGCTGATATGGATGTCTAGCCTGGTACCAAGTATATTTCACTGAGACGACCATCACGAGGAGCGCGCATGCCACTGAGCAGGTATACCCACCGCTTTGGTTCTTCGTCTTGCAATTCGACGGCAAAAACGGTTCCGCTCACGACTGCAATATGCCAACTGGATTCTGGTCGTCGGAGAAGTATCCCACCTCTGTGCTGTCGGGTATCATCCTCGATTCGACACCGCAGTTTGAGCCCATTGAGGAGGGTTCCGAAGCTCCGCTGTTCACTTTGACGCAAGTGGTTGGTGACCTCGTATTCACCACACGGACAAAGTACGCACCGGTGTCGATTTGGGGCTTGTATGTTGGGTGTTGTACTAATACTGCACATTCTGGTAGGATGGCCACCGAGATTCTAGAGCTTACTGAGGACGAGCTCTTTGCATCCAGAGAGTTCCAAAAGAGCTATTATTCGACTAGCGACACCGATGCTCACGACTCGGACGACTCCGGTGGAGATGGTGTTGCAACGGACGACAGCATTGCTGAAGAGGATGGCGCTGGAGACTTCGACGCCGAATCCCTCGCATCGAGCTCCAGAAACCAAGATCACGTCCTCGGGGTGAACTACGAGTTTCCGGAGTCGGACTATCAGGACGCGACAGATGCGGAATACGAAAGCGCGGAAGAATATCACAGTGCAGAAGAGGACGAAGCCATGGGCCTCGTATGCGGCGAGTGTCCGTCTTGACGTTGCAGAAGTATGTACCACTTCCGCCCCCGTTGCGGCTACTCGTACTCATCCTGCTCACCCGCAGCCGGCGCGGCCGTGTCTCTCATGCTCGAGGATTCCGCTCAACGAACTTCTTCCATCCCCGCCCATTCCATCCCCGACCCGCCCCGTTTCTACGATGTAACCCTACTCGCCGCACGCTCAGTAACACCTTCGTCTTCATCGACTCAGATGCTTCGAAACCTCCGCAAACAATATGTGTATGACTACTTCGCGGTGTACCCATAGGAAGGGTTGGCGTTCAAAGCCTGAACCTCTTGGACTCCGTTGGTGGTCGAAGAAGCTGCCGCCCCGGCTGCACTACTTATCGTCGCATATGCATCCTCGACTCCTCGACTCGTAGCGACTGCTGAACGTACGTGCAGCAGCAGGTTTAGCGTATTGGCGCGCCGAGCTCTCACTATGATAGATGTGACAGTGCTCCCGGGTGGACTGTGTCGATCGCCAAAGCACGAAGTTAGTAGACCATGTTGCCGTGCCACAGCCATCCTCCCGCTACATTCGAGTAGTACACGGACGCACTCTGACGATGCCCGTGTAGAGTACCCACATCCGCGCACGGTAAGTATTCAAAGTAACGCTCTCACGCGCGGCCTCACACGTCCGATATGATCCGTCTCGAACGGGGATACGGAAGTATGAATGCTCAGCAGGGACCCCAGGCACGACACCTACAGTAGGAACGAATGTCTACATTGTATCGAGCATCACCGCGAGGAGCGCGCGTCCTGCTCCGAAAAGTGGGAGCGTGCGGCCGGAGAGCGAGGGGAGGTACGAGCCGGGATGTGGTGGACGCGGCTCCCCATGCCATCGACGTCCACACGCACGCCCCCACTGGCATGTCTCCTTGGAAGCAGCCCCAGAGGGTCTTGAGTGCTTGAGGCAGCGAGCGACGAGTCGGAGCGCAGAGTGTCGCGCGCCAGCAATCCGGCGACGAGGTCGCTATGGACGCATGCTACCGCCGAAACGGGCTTCCAGGTACAAGCGAACGCCCGCGCGGGGGCACGGTCGGGTAGACGAGCACATAGACGAGCGCGAAGGGCTCGTTGGAGCAAGCTGTTGGCACGACGCGCATGGGGATCGGTTCGCGCCCGATCCGTGTCCCGCTGCTGAGTTGTGATCATGGGTCGTCGGTGGACGATAGACAGCTAGCGCTGTAGTCTGTACGACCCCGCCGGATTGGGAGGTCCGCGTGTTCATTCCTAGTACTTTGTCTTCTGCGCCATGATCCCTCCCGTGCGGGCAGAGACATGCCCTACTCGGACTGTGTTCGGGTTCCTGGGGTGAAGTGGAAGCCTGAGGGCAACAAATCAGCGCTGTACTAAGCGGCGTCAAAGAAAGCAAGTGACAGAGCACGCGGCGTGTAAGTAGTCGGTGCATGGACGCACTACTCGCGTGGTAAAGACAACGATGCTGAACGCTTGCAATACCTCCACCGCGGACTGTGTCCTCGCTCTGTGAGGTAGAGTGCGCCGCTGCCGGCTCTCAACGATGGTGCATCTCCGGTGGAAGTCCCTACGCCCGAAAGCGCGCCAACGCTGTTCATGTGCACGATGCGATCTACTCGATCGCGACTTCGGTCTCTGCACACGCAAGGAGCGACACGCGCGACCGACCCCGGTGCGGCTGAGTCTCCCGTCGCGCTGGCGGCGCGCCTGGTTCCGCATCATCGTAGAGGGATTGGGTCTTGTCGGCCCGTGGAACACCGACAAGGGGACGTGTGATGCGGAGTACATACGTGGCGCGCTCATGAAGGCGGAGACAGGGACAGGAAGCGCAGTGGGCCTCTGCGTGTTGTCCAATACGGGTCTCCGGCAGACCCGCACGACGCTAAGCTATGCAAGGGGGACATTGATGGTCGTCGATTATAATGCGCGGACCGAAGGGCATTGACGAAGACGACCCGTAGCGCATGCAATTCTCCATCTGCATATACAAGCAACGAGATATCAACGTGTTTTCTTACATAACAAGCAGAACGGACGCATACCTACCCCTAAGTATGATCTGCGGTTCGCATATGCGGGGAATTTAAACTCAACTTCGAGGACATGAGGGCGGTCCCAGAGCGTAGAGTTGATAACGTGGCGAAAGCGCCGGTCACGTAGTGCAGCGGGGTTGGTGCTCGTCCGACGCTGTTTTAAGGCACAGGCGTCGGCCCGACTATCCCAGAGATGCATTGGAGAGGCGATTCACTCGCACTGAGGTCGACGTAGAAACTATGTGCACGGATATACCACCATCTGTGGAAGTGGTGTTTAAAATACTCAAACTCATCGTAGTCGCCATCCGGACGGCCTACTGCACCCACATGTAGGACGGTATATCCAGGTATCGTCAACTGATAGAGGACTTACCGGATGGCAATGTCCCTACATTGTTGCACCCAACGTCCTGCTATAATCTTCGGTGTGCACTTCGTGACTGTATTTATTGTGCAGGCCAGAGGATGCTCAAGGACGTTCTGACGAAGACAGCGCAGGTCTTGATTGCCGCACCAGCGAAGACTCCGAGAGGCAGACGCTGCCGCTAGTGGTGTATAGATGTGGGCCTGCTAACGCTTTGAAAAAGTTGCAGAATGGCCGAGGAGTGTGGCATGGCGGGATGTGCGACCGAAGAGCATGGCGAAGAACGGGTGCAGGTTTGCGGAAAAGCAGAGGGCGGTGGCGGGCACGTCGAGGCAGAGGACAGGGGAGCCTCAAGAGAAGTCGTATATGGGTCTAGCGGTAACAGGCACAAGAGTGCGGGCACAGCTTAGTCCTGCAGATGGCGTGAAAGGCAGGCAGGAAGTCTGAGGATAGACGGGCGCAGACTCGAATGGGAGGAGGAAGCAGGACGAGCGAGCGACTCCGACTCGAGCGCATGGGAGGATTTCCCACGTGGATTTGTTTGGTCGACAAACAACGCGCGGTTTGCGAGCGCCCACGCGACAGTACTTAAGTACTCGTGATCGTCGCGCAGTGCGCGTCCGCCACCTCTCACTTTGGCTGCTTCCACATATGATATGCATGCCTCGCCGTACTCACTCTGTCTATGTGTTGACTGAAATCCGGGCTGCGCATGATAGCTCTTGGCAACGAGCGTCATAGCTAATCCCTCGTGATGCCGCCTGAGTTCGCTTGGGGCATAAACCGGGTCCGTCATCTCGCGGCTGCGGATGGCTGAGTGCAACATCATAGTTCACGAGCCTGAATGACACCAGGATACCATTACACTCGTCGTGTCTGGGTATCATTGGGATCTCTTCAGTGACTACGTGCTTTACACGCATGGACACGCATGGTGAGAGCTTCGCCTTGGTGTTGCATCGAGGGAGCCTAGCGCGTACTCCGGGAGCAACCCGCTCAGACCCCACGGTTTTATCAGTCGAAACGAGCAGTATGCGTTTGAATACGCTTTTTGCATGGATTTAGGGCGAGCGGAGGACTCTGCAGTGTCCCGCCCTTGTACATGTCGGCGCACGGGGAGCCGTGACGAAGAAAGCATCTATAGTGTAGCTTTGGACTGCGAAAGCAGTATGGACGCTTTGCGACTCATCCAACGGTGTTAAAATTCGGCGCTGAGCAGCAAGCAGGTTCTTGGTACGCATTTGTTCCGTTGTCTCCCACGCTATCAGCGGACAGCAATAATGGTTCGCAGATGGGTACACACAGATCAGAGGCTCTTAGGCGAACCGGTGCATGATGCGGACAGCGATATGCTCGCACTGGCTAGAAGAATATTGACTCCAGTAGGCCGACTCAGCGTCAACCGTATACTAAGTGCATAGCCATGAGATGTCGTCGTTTCGGCGGTTTTCAATTGCACTTGCAAGAACCTTGTCACATGCCGGTGTGTTCTCGTACAGCCTCTGGGAACTCGAGGCAAGGTCTCCGAGTACGACATACGCCCTGTATTGATTCCGCCTTCTGACAGGTCGCGGCCATCGCCGTTATCATTACACCCCCATCCTACTACCATCTGCAGGCTCGCCGCCAAGCTAGCCCTTCTGGCACACCAGTCTCCAAGTCTCGTCGCTTGGCCGTCAACAGCCATGCAGATCCTCGAGATCTCGATCGATGCGCTGGAGTTAGCGAAGCAAGCAGCAGCAGGTCTTCCCTTCCCCGGGTTGAGTCTCGCCATCGAAAGTGCCTTGAGCATGGCGAAAAAAGCCAGGGTCAGCACACTCTGTCTGCACTCTTTCTGCGGTTTAGTAACCCGACGGTCGATCAGGAGATCGAAGACACTCGAGACGAGTGCCGAGCCCTCGCGGAACGTGCGGCGACATTCGTCCTGACAGTATACCAGCAGCTCAAGCACGGCAGCGGCGAGACGGCAGGAAAGGAGCATGTCACGACGTTTCTGCAGTGCGTATCGGCTCCTTAGACTTCCGTAAATCAGCCTAATCTGACCGAATCCAACATCAGCAACTTGCTAGATATCGAGAACTTGATGGTCCGTCGCCTGCGAGCAGGAAGAGTACAACGCATCTTGTTTGCACTCAAACGCGGCAAAATCGCTAAGGAAGTCAAGACGCTGACGGCAAAGCTCGAAGAGTCCTATCGCATCTTCTTGGTACGCACCGAGCAGCTCCCGTCGCGCTCGATCCCCCTGACGTCATGATTGTCGCTAGATCCAGTCTACGCTCGCCATTGACCAGAGCATGAACACACTAACGAGCGGGAACATTCGCATGATGCGGCACATCGACGACTCTGCCCGAGTGGGGGAAGTTCTGCTGGGAGAGACCAGGGTGATCCGCACCGACCTCTCCGACCTTGCGTATCATGTGGGAGGGAGCGCGACATTCGATGGAGATGTAAGCATTCAAGTCCGCATACCGGCTACTTATGTGTCTCACTGACGATTGACGTGCTAGTTTCGGCTCTTCGCGCGTGAGAATCTGGCTTTACTAGAGCCCTTCGTCGATTCGTTGCGACATGGAGACGAATACACCATCGTCCAGGCAACTGCTCGGCCGCCGGCTGGACGCGTCTTCCGCTACCGCGCCGTCGTGGAGGCTGCGGGAAATCTGACCGGAACGCAGGTGGTGGTGTACGAGTATCCTAGTCGCGACGATCGGCAGTTCGTGGAGGCCGTAAAATTTGCCAAGCGAACCCGGTACGCCCAAAACCCTCTCCTTGGGGTTGTGCATCTCACTTCAATGTAAACAGTCACCCGCACTTGCTGGCTATGATAGGATACTCCCGTTCGGGGAATCCAGGCGATGCTGCATACATCGTGACAGAAGGTACGCGGTCATATCATTCACAGTGGTTGATATCTGCCTCCCCGGCTGAACCCATCGCCGGTAGACTATATTCCTTTCGCAGAACATATCCGCTCCTTGCGTGGAATCAGCCAGTTACGAGAATACCTGCGAATGGCGCGTGCTCTCGATATCTGTTAATACCGCTACGAAGCTAACGGGCTCTATATAGGAGGCGGCAATTTGTGTACGTACTTCTCGACTAAACCCCTAATCTAGTAAACGCAGTCAAGTACTGAATAGATTTGGGTAGATGGTCGTTGACCATATGGAAGCCACTGGCATGGAACCGCTTGAACTGCTTCCCACAGCGACATATTGGGTACGACGGAATGTCCACAAACCTTTCTTGGGATACTGATTTACTGCCCATCTTCTGTGCCCATGTAGGATAATAGTGCATCCTTTCATCGTATCCGATTAGCCGAGGTTATATTTGATCACCGGCATGGAGGCCATATCAAATGGACTTGGGATCCCCTCGTACTTGAGATGCCAGACTCGGACCTTGCCACGCCGGTGAGTCCCGCTGCCCTCGCAATATACTATCAATCCCACCGGACCTGTGCACAGAACACTGTGGAGGTTCCAACTGCGCCAAAAACTAGGACGAGCAGAATAGAAGGTACCCCGTGCGAACCCTTGCGAGTCCTTGGAAGTGCAATCATTGACTACCGATTTAGATCTTCGTGCTGCCGCAAGTGCCCGCGAAGACACCGTGGTGCAGCGTTGGTTATCACAGGCCCTGAACCCCATTAAAGCATACTATGGCTTTGTCCTAGGCCGTTCATGGTCGATACATTGGGAGCATGTTATCGACTGCCCACAGTATCCACTCGGAGTATGGCTAGGAGGTAATGGCCACGGTCCTTGGACCTGTCTATCTGCACGACATCCCAGATTCCAGGCCGCTGTGACAATGCAGAGAATACCCTTAGTACTTCCTTTTCCCGGACAAAGTGAGCCGCCCCGAATACATCTTTCAAACGCCTCCGACAGTCAGCTGACAAGGGCAGAAGATGTTACTTTTGAGCAAAGGATCAGGGCGAGTACATGGTTTGATATCCCGAAACCGGACCTTGGCGAGATGTGCATCGAATACGCGCTAGGCACAGGTGGGGAACAGACCAAATGGAAGAGGTGAGAGCGACGTTTGAGCTGCTCGCACCCTGATTGGATTCGTCACCACCAACTCCTCAGATACCAGTTCTCCCGCGCTCCCGTGCCTGCGACGTTTCTCTTTCAGCAACATGTACACGCGCTGGATGGGATTGACACTGCCTCGTGGATGATGTGTGCGCTGCCGGATTTATCTGCAGTAGGACGCCGCTACACGCAGATCGGCACAGGTACGCCCACTCCACACCTGTCCGTTCTGCCCCGGCCATTGACCTGGACGGGAAGCCACGCGGCGAACATATTACACTGAGACCATTGTCTTTTGCACCACGGAGACCGTAGTTCCACCACTTTGGTTCTTCGTGTTCCAATTCGACGGTGATAGTTCTGCTCACGACTGCATTATCCCGTCTGGCTTCTGGTCATTGGAGAAGGATCCCACCTCCATTCCGGCGGATACTATTGCCCTCGCTTCACCGCAAGATTTTGTACCCCTCCAGGAGGTGGACGACCAAATATTTGTCACGGTACAAGCACTTGGAGACTTTAAATCTGTCACATGGACAAAGTACGCACCGGTGTCGATTTTGGGCTCATACGTCTAATGGATATTGTACTAACACAGCACCCTGCGGTAGGATGAACACCGAATTTCTACAGCTCAGCGAGGACGAGTTGTCAGCCTTCAGAGAGTTCAAAGAGGGCCATCATTGAACTAGCGACGTTCATGCTAGCGATTCGGACGATTCCGGCACAGACAGCTTCGCAACGTCGGACGACAACGGCAATGAGGATATATAGCACCGGAGACTTATCTGTCAAATCAACTCGAAGCGCAAGCATCGACGACCATGCACTGTACAACGCGTCTTTGGACTCGGACTACCAGGATGCCAAAGACGCATAGGACGCGTGATATAATTGGACGGAAGAATAGTATCACAGCGTAGAAGACGACGAGGCTACGGGACTCGGATGCGGAAAGTGTGTGCTTTGATGTCGCAGAGGTATGTCCTGCGCCTCGTTGCTGCTCCTCGTACTCATCCTTAACAAACTTCTTCCAACACTCACAGTCGGTGCACTTCAGGCTGGGGGTCTCCGACTCCGATGTGTCTGTTACGAACATCATCTATCATTGTACATTCGTTTTTCGACTTGCCTTGTGCGCTCGTTATTTTACACGATGTACCCTCACTTGCACCGCACAGTAGAATCTTCCACCTCATCGACGATACGTTTCCCGGTCCCGTTAATAGGATATGCATCCGAGGCTTTTGCGGCGCTGACTACGGCGCCTAGCTCCACAAATATTGTCGTACTCGGACCGCGGGACACCGGCGAAGGGATGTGTGACGCAGGGGACGTGCACGGCGTGCACATGAGCGCAGAGACGACTCGGCAGCACATATGTGGTGGATCTCTATGTGTTGTCCATCACATATTCGCAGTCGGGGTCTTCTTCAACCCCGCACGACGCTATGCCGCGAAACAATTCTATAAATAAATCCCTAGTCACAAATAATCCTCCTCGTCCATGTCGTCCAAGAACCAATTCGCCAGAAACTTGTCTCGCTCCTCCCCTTCCGGAATTTGCTCGAAAACAGCCTGTTTCAGAATCGCGGCGCGGGCCTTGGCGAGCTCGTAGTGCTCGGTAGGCACCCACGTCTCCGTCTCAAAACCGATCGCTGCTTGCACGGTCTCGAAGTTCTCGTCGGACAGCTGCAGCCGTTCGCTAAACTCCTTCGTTTTGCGTACGTCGTCGGCTTCGAACTCGACCGGACACGGCACACCCGCCCCCGCAAGCGCGTCCCATCTCTCCGTCGCCTCGACTAGCAGCGCCTTCAGGTCGTGCGTCTCGCCCTCCCAGGGCGCACCGGCTCGGTCAAAGAGGCGACGGGCGAAGAGAGACACCGGGTCCAATAGGGCGTCGTGGTGGCGCGTGTTGAGCTTCTTTGTGCTCTTGGCGTAGTGGAAGTGCACGAGACGGGCGTGGTGGCGTCCGAGTGCCGCTATCAGCTCGTCTTCGTCCAGTGTGCTCGCGTTCGCCGGCAGCGACGGTGGGATGAGGTACTCCGAGACCGGGTCGCCGTAGTTCTGCAGGCGACCTGGTATGCCGGCGTGGAGGAATAGGGGCAAGATGGAAGTGTGTTGCCAGTCGAGTAGGCCGACGATCTCCAAGGGGCCAGAGTCTGGCGAGGCCGATACCATCACGTTGCTGGGGTGGAGGTCAGGATGGCGGATACGAAACGCATGGAGGGATGGGTCTTCGGGGACGAGCAAGGGGGCCATGCGAAGGTAGCGCTCGAGATTTTCGATATGATCCACGGGGGATTGCTTCTTGTGCTTATAGGCCTCCCTCCTCGCGCGTTGGAACGGGAGCAGCGCTTGACCGAAGCGTTGCAGATATGCAATTTCTTTACGTGCGGCTGCTGCGAGTACACCCGCCGTGTCTTCGTCTGCATGGTAATTTCAATCAGTTCCGGAAGGTTCGACAAAACCATACCAGAGGTGGTGAGAGAGGGAAGGGAGTAAGAAAGTTACGTACACGGGCCTCGATCCACATCGAGCTGCGACCTCCGCCCATACCACATGTGCAAGCGCACATCTGGGCCGACGCAGAAGCGCTCGTCGTCGAGCGGCATTGGGGTGATATTCGTCATCCTCCTTGTCATCTGCTCCAGGTCGTCGGCATAGTAGAGGCTGCCACCGGCCGGAAAGGGAATCGACATGATGCGACACTCGAGCTCGACAACCTGACGCATAATGGAGGCGAGATCCGCTTCCTTCAGCCCCATCCACACGTCTGTGAGCTTCAGACCCTTGACGAACTCCATAAAGATGTACTCCGTCCCCACCACGTTGTCCGACGTGGCAGAGTAGGCGTACACCTCTGGCACTGGCAGGCCCTTGGCGCGGAGGAAGCGCATCGTGGCAACCTCGCTGGCAACGGTGTAGAACCTGGGGACTGTGACGGGGTACGGGATGCGAGCGATCAACTGGAACTCGTCGTGCATAGTGACGAGGAAAATGCGGTTAAATCCGCCCTCGTCGAGCTTCACCATAGTCTTGACATCCTGGGACGTGCGACCGACAGACTGCGTGGCAAGTCGGCGAAACTCGTCGACGTTGAACTCGAGCCTGCGCTCTGCGAGACGAAGTTGGTTATTAACACTGAAATGTGCAAAATCACGCTATCAGCAACATGTAAACTTACGCAATATGGTACGACTTACAGCCAGGATCCCGACGTGTAGTTGAAGAGTTCGGGAGCGGGAGGAGGAGGCGTCGTACTCGAGAGCGCGCGACGTGGCAGCTGGCGAGAGGTCAGAGCAGGGATGGAGATGCACAAAGACAGACGGGCTGAACGCAACAAACTAGTAGTGATGCGAAGGATTCCTGAACGCGCCAGGGAGTACTGCATGGTGAGGTTTGGGAAAGCAGCGCTGCGTCGGATAAGTTAGACCAAGCAAAGCGGAGGGTGTTCTAGACTCTGAGTTCAATTCATCCGAGTGCGTGTCGAGTAGTTGCCACTTTTCCCACCCGGATTTGCCGGATTCTTATTCCGACAGGGGACAATGATTCGAAAGGACGAGTGAGCGACTCGGACTCAAAGCTTGAGCGTAAGGCTTGCTGGCAGAGTGAGGCAGAGAAGTACCCGGCGTACTCGGCCTACTCGCGTGGTTTTGTTTGGCGCGCAGGCGCTTTCGAGATATTCGCGGCCGCGGCACTGCGCTGCGTCTGTCTCTTGGTTTCTACTGCATACTATGATACCCGCTCTTTCGAATCAGCGACTACGCCTGATCAGCATGCTCCGCGCGGGACTACTTGAGGATGCCACAGGTCGGTTACGATGGGACGAAAGATGCAGATGATGACTAGGCCACGAATCGACGCGGAAAGATTCTTAAGAGACGGACGCTGAGGGTTGTTATGTATGTAATCTTTGCGGTATAAAGGTAGACTTACGTTGCGTGTATAGCAGGATCATCTAGAACGAAGCCATGTAACATAGGCAGAGCGCGAAAAGATGGGGTATGAGCAAGCGAAAGGAGATAGCTCGCCTTCCTTAGTCCGACCGTCGCCCGAATCCCTGCACGATGTCTACGAGCGGCCGGCGAAGCTCCTTGGTATCAAACACCTTCGAGTGATCCAGCTCCGGGTAGTAAAGCACCTCCAGCCCGTCCTTGCGCCACGCGAACTCGATCTCCGCGTCCTCCTCGCCCGTCAAGTACCGCCGCACCTCCGCCGCGTCCACGATCTGGTCCTTCCCGCTCAGCACGACCGCGACGTCCCTCCCCACCAAGTCCTCCCTCCACAGCACGTTCTCCGCCCAGAAGAAGTGCCGCGCGAGCGCGCGCGCGACGTCCGGGTCGCGGCTCGCAAAGTACCACAGCTGCCACTCGTTCGCGCGGCGCGGCGCGCGGTACACGAAGTTGTACGCGACCGCGGGCAGGTGCAGCAGGAACGGGATCGGGTCGATGAACAGCCACGCGGAGACGCGTGCGCAGAGCGCGGGGTCGCGCATCACGTGTGCCGCGACGACCGTCCCGTACGAGTGCGCGGCGACGACGACGCGCTCGAAGCCGTGGGCGTCGAGCAGCTCGGTGAGCGCCTCGAGCATGGCCTCGCGTGAGAGCGGAGGAGGGGAAATGCGCATGCTGATCGACAGGTTCTCGATGGCGATGATGCCGACGTCGGGGTCTGCTGCGACGAGGTCGGTGAAGAACGGGACGTATGGCCAGAGACCGATCTGCAAACCGGGTTATTCATGGTTTTATAAGACAGATATATGAACAGCATACCCCAATCCCATGCAGGAATAGAATAGGATCCTTCGTCGTAGACCGATGCGGTCGCAGCCAATAGACAAGATCCGGGTGAGGCGCCTTGTTGGAGAATGCGGTGAACGCGCGGGGAGGGAAGCAGGACGTGCAGTGGCCGGAGGTATAATGACGAAAGCCAGCACGCCTTATCTGTATGGCGGTGATCGTATCTACAGTGGCGACGATCTACATATCGCATACAACAGTCAGTGATGCTCTTGCGACGAGAGGATCCCGGACACTCACGAAATACCACACGAGAGGTCTGTGGACGGCGTCGACCGGGTCAAGCGAGACCTTCATGCAGCGCAAAGTTTGGTCCCAGCCCTCCTCGATCTTGCGCCCGAGCAGGCTCTCCATCTTCTGCAGATAGCCTTGGATTTCTTCCGCCCATTCGTCTTGGAGGCCCTCGCGGTGAGTGCCGAACAACGCCCAGAGCAGCCATTCGATCATGTTTTCACGCTTGATGCCATCGGGTGCGGAAGAGAAGAACCAGCCGGAAGCCATTTCGCTATGGCTGACGCGCGCGAAGCATTTCGCAAATAGCGCTTCTCGTTCTTCACGCGGTGGGAGCGGCGGGTGGGTGGCAGCCTGTGGATATACATCAGCATGCATGTCTCGTCGTTGTAATTGATGTGCGAGGACAGTGAGAAACGCGACAGGGATTCCATCTCATTGGTGGGGTTTATGGCGGCTTTTCTGTGATGCCCAGAACGGCAAGAGTCCTCGGATGAGACGGATTACCCTTTCGCCACTTACTACGTACCGTGATGAAGCCCAATAGGGAAGCCTGAGCACGCGACATGGCATAGCAAAAGGTTCAACTACCGGTGTTCGGTAAATCGCTGCCTGGAAAACGAGACAGAATGCTAGGTATACAGACATTCTGAGACGTTTTTGTCCGGGACAAAGAATAAAGAAGGACAAGAAAGCTTACGTCGATGTCTCATCTTGCGATGGAATATGCGACGCGAGACTGCGTGCGCAGGTAGACCCGCCTCCAGTGTCTGCGCGGAAAGCCGAGAATCTCCAGATGTATCATGAAAACCGTGTTACACGCTGATCACACTTTGAAAAACGTGTAACCAGCTTGCGACTACGATGGTGCGAGTTGAGACACCGAAAGCACAATCAAACTTTTGTTACGACGTGATTTCGATGTTACTTCTCATGGGACAGGTCCATGACCTCGGTGAAGGTCAAGGCGCGAGGCACGAGCCCGCCACTCGAGTACTCACGTTGGTGCGGGCAAAACTCCACACGCCGCACGATATTGCAGAAAGTCCTGACGGGCGGGAAAGTTGTCCGGCAGAGCGCGTTCCGGTGACAGAGGCGACTAGCGGTGGACCGATATCGTGCCGTGTGCGACATGGTGCTCGCTGCCCAGGAGTAGCGAGCTTGCGCCTCACACCTTGACCTCAAAGTATGCTGAGTACGGGTACAATGTGGTCTCTGCCGCTATAGCCAACGTTGAACACATCATACCCGCTGCTCTCATCGGTATGCCATATAAGAACGTAGTCGTGAGGGATGTTATACTGGTAAGGTGTACTCAGGGTGCACTTCAAGTGCACACCGAGTTCAGCGACGCGCGAAGGCACTTTTCCCAGAGTCTCTGAACTTGCGTGGTCTGGCTATGAGAACTATGTTACACTTTGTCACCCGGAACGCAGAACATGTTCGGCAGAACACATCCCGCAGCCCCCGGGACGTTCTCCGATATTGATGATACAGCACTGATCACCTCTGTCACTCGACCAAGCTACCAGAACGCAGAACATGAGCCAGAGCGTGTTCTGCGGGACAGACCTCTCCGCCGCCGGGGCTTTGCGAAGAAGTCAGACATTCCGGCGCGATGCTCAGCGTGTGTTATACCCCAAGTCCGCAGAAACACCTGCGGACGAAAGCTCCTGCAGTAACTTCGTGGGCAGAATCCCTTGGGAAGGCTTCGTGGCTCAATGGACGGAAACAAGTCGGATTTGCTCACCTTCTGCAGCAGCCTGGACCTGGGTAGACAAACGAGGAGGTAGAAGGAGGCTTCGGCGGCTGCATAGAGGCCTAGCCATGGCGAAAAGAGTAGATAGCCGCGGTACGCGCTGTAGGAGAGGTAGGCGATGCTGAGCGGGGCGACAAGTCGAAGGCCGAGGATGGAGAGGCGGATGAAGACGTATTCAGGCAGCGAGTCGCCAATCATCTTGCGGGAGTCTTGGAGGATATTGGCCGCGGCTGGGAGAGCTTTATTTGAGGAGGAATATGGCTGTTATTATCATCATGGAGCAGTGGCCTCGAGAGCCGTTCCTGACCGCTCTCACCTCGAGGAGAACGTCCGGGTTAACTAGCGAGTGGCGTCCTCGACGTCCACGGCTCCCGGGCAGTACATGGGAGCCGAAGAAGAGACGCGATCGGCATAAGCGCCCGCGGTGGACGTGGGCACGCGTCATGGCTGCCACACGTCGCTCCTTCCCTGCACTCGCTCGCTCGCCCTCTTGGTCTCGTTCGCCACTCTGCGAATGCTACTTGACTGCGACTCGACTTCGACCAGCCTCACAAGGAGCTCACGTGTTCGCGTTTTGCTTATCAACGCTTACTGACTCGGGCGTACTGCTCGCTCTCTGAGTCACCTCACCATGCCATGTCCCCCAGCCGCATCGCTCCTGCCCTGCAGCGGCACGATCGAGTAGTTACATTCGCTATAATAGAGTAGAGCTCGAGGCCGTTCGCCACGCAACTCCGTCCGTCTGAGCGCCCGCGCGCCCTTGCTCTCAGTCCCGACTGCTAGCTTTGCCTTCTAGTGTTTTCCACCTCGGGCCCGGCTACTTACTCGCTCATCCAGTCGCCATGTTTCTCCTCCTGTGCACCTAACGCCCCGTCCCCTCGTTCTCGTTTGCACAGAAGGAACGACCCGCAGGCGGCCCCGTCCGCCATAGAACGCGCATACATCGATCCCCGTGCTATGATATCTGCCGCACACGCGCCGTTCACGCATACGGCAGTGCACCCGCATGCGCTGTGCCGCATACATGACCATCATGAACTAAACTAGGTATGTTATTCGAGCATATATACATGTGATGCACCGATATCTCAACGGTCATTATACTAGCACACATACTCCGCCGAAGGAGTTCCCCACTGCTTAACATGTCCACACGCCTCCGCGTAGCCGCAGGATGAGTCGTTCTGTCGCTAGAACGTAGTACAGAGGTCAGCGATTGTCTCCTCTCATCAACGAAGCTCACTTACCGTTTCATTTGGCAGCGAGCTGCTGTACACTGCACTCGGGCCGCCCCCAGGCAGCTGCACTACGGACTCTGCGTACACGCAGGACTGGGCCGCCCACCCGCTCTCCTGACGAGGAAACACAAAACAAATCAGCTACGTTGAACGAACACCACGGCGAGCACGTACCAAACGAACACGGAGCAGACGACGCCCGGAGAGCACGCAAGACCGTCCAAGATCGTCGGGGATACACCAGGCGGAGAGGACGACGACAACGAAGGCAAGGTGTGCCCTCCTGCACCTTTTAACGTACTCGGCGCGCGCACGGACCACTCACAGTTTGCTCCAGATTGCATGTACACACGCCGACATCCCCGCCTTTCTTCGCTTCCAAGCTCGAAGTGTCTGTCCTTCGCGTACGCGGTACAGTCCGGCATGCGCGCGGGAATACGTCGAGTGTGGGATGCCAGGACGCTCGGGCTTCGCGATCGGATCCACATGTCGCGTCTAGACACGTCCGCCCGCACCGTCTCGGATAGGCTGCGCGCCAAGGCCCATGTGTGGCCTCGTCGTCGATGCTAACGTCGATAGTGCACTCGCCATCGCACAGGAGAGACGTCGATTCTCGTAGCAAGACGGCGCAACCTGGAGCGGTGACCTCTGTGCGAGCAAGATGTGCGCGTTCGACCCTAGCGCACGCGAGCCGAGCATCGCACCGGTGCAAAGGACTGCATCGTTGTCTATCAGGTAGGCTCGCATCCTCGCTACCGTGACGGAGCGCTCGTCTGACACTGGTTTCCAGCAGGTCGCCGCGCGTCCTCCGGCGGGGAAGCCTCATTTTCGGACGATGTCAGGCCCGGCCGAGTGGAACTTCACGCTCGCCATTTCGCGCGCGGCACAGGCGGCGGGGCGCGATCGTTGCGGACGCACATGGACGCTGTCTGGCGTGCGTTCGCGCACAACACAGTGCTCGAGCAACCACATGCAGCGCTGGGCTCGAGCAACCGCACGCAGTGCTGAGCTCGCGCTCGACGACCAGTAAGAGCGTGCTCTATTCCTCCCCGAATGACCGCGTGCTGCCCCGAAACGACCAGGACATGTCCTGGCGCACCGCCGAACGACGCCGGCAGTCTGGATTGGGATCATCGCGACGTCAGCTCATTGGCTCCCTAGTCATCGATGAATCCGTTTCGTGGGGCCCTCGCCTCTGCGCCGTCCGGCCCGCACTTTGCACCTGCGCCTCCCCCTGCCATCGCCCCCGCAGTCGAGTGAACACCCACCGACAAGGCAAAGAGGCGTCGCATCGCACGAGCAGCCTCAGCAGCAGCCGCACGCCTCCCCAGCACAGCATCCGCCCAAGACGTGCTCGGCTCGTGCGGGGCATACGTCTCGCACTCAGACGCACGCGAGGCGACGATCGCGCTCGTCCCGCGGGCGCTGCCATCCTCCGTCGCGGCG
This sequence comes from Trametes versicolor FP-101664 SS1, assembly GCF_000271585.1. Taxonomy (NCBI): domain Eukaryota; kingdom Fungi; phylum Basidiomycota; class Agaricomycetes; order Polyporales; family Polyporaceae; genus Trametes; species Trametes versicolor. The sequence continues at coordinate 502,849 of NW_007360336.1, forward strand.
CTGGTGGCAGCTTCGGGGCGCCCGCGCGGTGTGCTCGTTTGGGGCTGTTCGCCGTGTGTCATGCGGTGGGGAAGCGTCGTCCTCGGGCGAGCGGAGTCGCGGTCGGGCGGCGCGGAGGGGGCTGGTGCCGTCGTGTCCTACGTCGCTCGTTTGGGCAGATGGCGCCGTTGGCAAGCGGGTGGAGAGCGCAGTAATCGGTGCGCGCTGTTCATGTTGTGGATGTTAGGACGCCGAGGGACGCCGCACGTACGAGACTCTGACGCGCCGACGGACGAGGAGAACAGTGTCTGTGCAAGGGCTACGCGCATAACGCAGGCTCAGTTCGCTGCCCAACAACGTCCGGGACAATTCATGAGTGCCTCTACACTGATGAGAGCCGGCTGCGCGCTGCATGCTTCGAGATCCGTTCGTAAGTTGTTTACACTGGTCACCGTGAACGCCACTTATCCCCGTGCACAGTGCATGCAAGCAGCAAAAATGGGCTCTGTGTTCGATGCGCTCGCAGGTGCTCGCCCGATACACGATGTGGTATCACAACGCCGCTCCGTGCTGCTCGTACATTCAATTACCCTCGACGAGCGCATTTCCCGCCGACACCGTCTGCTAGCGCTCCCAGGTTTGATCTCAGCCCTTCCCAACAACGCTGGACGTCGCCCCGACCTTGCTACCCCCTTGTGCCGGGCGTATGCCGCATTCCCAAGTCGCCATTGGAGCGCTATCTGTTGTCTGTTGCCCGCTGTAGTCCCTCTGGACTCCCCGTGCGCTCGTGGGAGCAGCACACCACGCCCAGATGGCGCCCCATGCGGCCTTTCAGCGAGGTTGCAGTTTCCGGACGACGATACCAGTGTGTTCACACCAGCACCCCATAGCAAGAACCTCCACACTCGTCCTCCCGTCCGTCCGAACGGGGTAACGGCTCCCGATGTTCGTCGACCTGCACCGTGTGTTGGGGACGGACGGGGCAACCGGAAAACCGAGATGTAGCCACGGCCGTTGCGGACGCTTCGCGCGGCATTTTGTCACTGGTATGGGGCTTTTGTTTCAGAATAAACGGCGGGAACTTATGCTGCCCACATGGCCCAGAGCACGGTAGGTGACTGCAGTACCGCATCCAGAAGTTCTGCAGCGTGCTCAGCGGCGTAAGTGGGCCCGGCGAGCGATGGCGGAGCCCGCTCGTGGCTCTACTCGGGGCGCACGTAATCGGAGCGCACAGTGGACATTCGACATGTTCGATTCGAGCATCGTTTTAGTTGACGCTCACGGGGCTGACCGGCGTCGACGTCGTTTAGTCTGGGTGCACTCAGGGGTGCGCCTCGCCCGCCCACACCATCAATCCCTCTCTCCCGAATCACATTTGCGTCCGCCAGGCTCCTGCAATACACCACTCTCGTTATCCGGCATGCCAGATAATATTGTGCACCATTTAATTTGCTTTTCAGAAACAGATACGGTTGCACAGCGATGCTCGCCCGAGCTCCGAGCTGCAGTACGTCAAGTCCCAGTACCCCTGATTTATCCGACGTCACTTACACGGAGACGAGCAGCTACCGAACTCGGTCTTCGCAGGTGGGAGCATGCCACTGTAGATGTGATTTATCTCCGCACACGGCTGTAACTAGTTCAGAAGAACAAGGCGGTAAAAATATATTTCGAGTTCACAAAGAGTACAAACAAGCTTGCTAACGAGCCCGTCGCATGCTACGCAAAACATACCATGCGTAAACGAAGCCCAAACGAACCGATCACCGGGGTATGCCGCCCTAGAACCTCCGTGAGGTTAGAGACGTTCTGATTGCGGCCTTAGTCGGTTCCGCACAAGGCGAAGGCTTACAAACACGACAGCGTGAAGTTCCGCATCCGTGCCCTTGAACCCGTCGCTCGAGCTGGGGGACGTGAAGAAATACCTACACAAGCAGGAGTCAGATGCGGAGTGCCCCGTAAACCCGGGGAACAAGGCTGCACACCTCGAGCTGTGCGTTCCGAAGATATGCAGGAGAGTGACCGTGGTGCTCCCGTGTTCGCACTCGATGGCTTTAAAATCATTGTATGAGTTGAAGCCAACCTGCAACACAGCGAGCGGGACGGTGTACGCACCGCATGCTCATGCTGCAGAACCCGTCTTATGACTCCTTTTAGTAATTTCGACGACGGACATGCGGGTGTCACACTGCTCGCTGGCACCTGTCCGTTTCCGACGAACACTTTGCCCGTGCCTGATTACACTAGGCCGATTAACTCCGAAGCCTGCGCAGGACTGGGAATTGGCCTGCACGCCGCCGAGAAGGGGGACACACTTTGTGAGAAGCCCCGAGTCGAGTCCGGCGCCCCCGGGCCTTGCAGTGGGTAGAGACCCTGTTCATACGACCGCGTTCTAGTGTTCCCGAGCAGAGCACCGATAAACCGAGGCGCAGGACGAAAACGCGCACCGCAGGAGCACAAAGGTGTCCTTGACACGCTGCATTTGTTCGGCATCAAGCGAGGCAACATGGAGCCGAAATGTGTCAGTCACAGCTCCTCGAGCAGGGCAGTTGTTACTCACCAGTATGGCGCTGCCAGCCCTGAGTACGGGATCACACGGATTTATTATCGTTAGCGGGTGAACCGAATATAGTATGCCCCAATGGGCGCGTGTGCCGTCTGTCGTACGACTCGGTCATCTCTGGATCAGGCTAGAGAGTACCCGATGCAGAACAAAGCAACCGAACGGGGAGCCCGGGGGCGTGAGCGCATGCTCTCTGCTCGCCCTAGGCCATGGAAAACGTCCGACCATCGGAAAATCCAGCGAAGGGATAACGGACTCGGACGCAGAGCACAGAGCGCAGAGCATCTTCGCCACTCAACGGACTGTCCTGTAAACGATGCAGCAAGGACAATACATCTTCAGGTTCATCAAAACATAATTTCACACTGTGGACGAGCGATACTCACCTCATCGAGTGTGCCATACGATAGGCGATGCAGTTGGCTGATGATGCAATGTGAACCTGTGAAGTTTCCGAGGAGCGCGGATGCAAGCACTGTAAAAGGAATTGGGACTGACTGAATTACCCGAATCGTCCCGAGCTTTCATTCCTGGAAGAGAGCAAATTTGCTTGCATCGGAAATATGTGACACGCGGAACAGACATGCACCGTGTCTGGATGGCCGCATCAATCACTTTCACACTCACCTTCCGTGCCCCGCCCCGCCCCATCCCGTCCAAGTCCATCCCTCCTCTTCATACTGCCTCTGAGTCGGAGTCCGCGTCCCCGACAGGCCCGTCATGTCGTGCAGTCCAAATCTTCGTCGCCGGCCGCGCGACCCCTCTGAACAACATAACCTCGAGCACGGTGCTCGCATCGATCAAACGGCGCGAATAGCTGTGTCTGTGGGTGACAGCTCGGTGAGTCTCCCGTCATTTAGTTTCGCGATGTGTGGAGGGGACATGACAGTACCTGGTTTGGTGAGCACCGTGTGCAGCATAGCCCTGTGCAGTGGCAGAATAGCTGATATGACGACGGCCTAGCGTAGGCAGCGCCAGGAAGGTTCGAAACCACGGGGCGGGTCTAAATCCGGGCCAAAACGCGTTCAGGACACGATAAACAGCGATGAGAGTCCATGAGTCCTATGCAGAAGGTGGCGGGCAGCGTGGGCTCTTGGGAGCCATGGCACTGCACAAGGTATGAGCACAACATTTCGTAGCATTAGCAGACAAATCCGCTGACCTTTGATGGTGAATGCATCTACCAGACATAGAGCCACTTCCGGGGATAGCTTCGCACCAAGGAGCTTCAGAATGTCCGATTGGTGGCTTGCGGACGTCCCGGCTCGAAACTCGACCGTCTTCCTCTCGGAACTGACGACGGGGTTGGCGGAGACATTCGCTCGCCCATGTATCCGCCAGTCCCAAATCCCTCGAGCCAGGAACCGCAGCACGAGGTCGTTTCTGCCCTTAAAGTAGAATTCCACCACCTAGCGCCTTTTCACGGGCTGTTCGACATGTTCGAATGTGACGGCCGCCGTTCACGACGCACAGGCGATACGGCCGCACACAGCTCGGGTCCCGTTCTCCCGTCGGCAGCGCATCACGATGAGCACCTTGCAAGCCTGCAAGCGAGGTGGTCGAGATGTGGCTCCCTTCGCATTTCCCCCGATCTCCACTGTCCACTACACGTTAGCGCGGAAACGTCCGGCGTTCTCGGCTGATTTTGGTCAGTATGTTTCGCTTGCGTCCTTGGGAGAGTATCACTGACGTTGTGTCCCTACTCGGGCTCTTCGCGCCCCGTGCTGCGACCTCGAAGCCCGCCCGATGTCCGTGATTCCCCGGACCCATTCCGCTGCTGGCGTACTGTAGTCGGGCCACACAAATCGTGCTCTGACCTCGAAACCTTGCAAACCAGGGGGTCAAAACGACGCACTTCCCACCACATCCCGCTCGATGTCTGCCGTCCACCGTACGACAACTCCGGCACAGATTTCGGTCAGTATCGCTCGGCGGCGGGGTCAGGTCATCTTTACTCACCTTGCATCCCTGCGCGAAGTCTTCCTTCCCTGTGCGCATCGCACAGAGGGCGTTGCGCTACCGCCTTGCGACGCCGGCTGCTGTGGCGCGTCCTCAGACATCCGGGCGGCAGCCTGCGGCAGCATGCCTGCCATGTCGTTGAGTAGTCCGGCGACGCGACTCGATGCCGGCATTCTCGGGACCGACTTAGGAGACGCCTGAATGGGCGTTTCTTGACAACGCCCGGGGGCCTCGGAGACGAGGGGCGCTGAGGTGCCGGCAGGCCACTCGGACCGTCCGGCGCTGACCTAGGAAGGTCGGTATCGGCTCCGAGCGCGAGGCAATGCGCGCGTAGCAGAACTTGGACCCACAAGTCCGCGTACTCTGCGCGGCGTGCTCCTCAGTGCTGCTCTGATGCACAGGAATGGCGTAGGGGGACGACGGGGTGGAGCGAGGTGATTTGAGTGTTCAAGAGCTCGCCGAAATGATTACTTACTCACCGAGTGCCAAGTGCCGAGTATGGAAGGCCGCGGAGTTCGCAACTCGTACAGTCGCTTCACATAGTTCCAGAGTACGTGTCCAGTAGAGTAACGAGAAAATCCGTGACGAGCTAAGTATCACGAGTTGGGGAGAATGCGGGAGAGGAGGAGGAAGAGAGTGGTTGTGCGTGGCGGCAGTGAGATTGACCGTTGACGCCCGCGAGCGTGCCGCCCCTCGAGTGCATCCAGCAGCTCACCGCGCCTTGGTATACTTCTAAAAATCTACCCAAGGTTCGCATTATCAACCGCGGCCAGCGACACTCCATCATCCCGGATCGCGCCGCCCAGGGGGAAGCGAGTAAAGATCTATTGTGGGAGCCAGTGTACATTAGTAGCGAGGGACGCACCCGCATCCTCAGTCCGACCGTTGCCCGAACCGCTGTACAATCTCTACAAGCGGCCGACGCAGCTCCTTGGTATCAAACACCTTCGAATGGTCCAGCTCCGGGTAGTAGAGCACCTCCAGTCCGTCCTTGCGCCACGCGAACTCGATCTCCGCGTCCTCCTCGCCCGTCAAGTACCGCCGCACCTCCGCCGCGTCCACGATCTGGTCCTTCCCGCTCAGCACGACCGCGACGTCCCTCCCCACAAGGTCCTCCTTCCACAGCACGTTCTCCGCCCAGAAGAAGTGCCGCGCGAGCGCGCGCGCGACGTCCGGGTCGCGGCTCGCAAAGTACCACAGCTGCCACTCGTTCGCGCGGCGCGGCGCGCGGTACACGAAGTTGTACGCGACCGCGGGCAGGTGCAGCAGGAACGGGATCGGGTCGATGAGCAGCCAGGCGGAGACGCGTGCGCACAGCGCGGGGTCGCGCATGACGTGGGCGGCGACGACCGTCCCGTACGAGTGCGCGGCGACGACGACGCGCTCGCAGCCGTGGGCGTCGAGCAGCTCGGTGAGCGCCTCGAGCATGGCCTCGCGTGAGAGGGGAGGAGGGGAGATGCGCATGCTGATTGACAGGTTCTCGATGGCGATGATGCCGACGTCGGGGTCCGCTGTGACGAGGTCGGTGAAGAACGGGACGTACGGCCAGAGACCGATCTGCAGACGCTGTCAGTCACGAGTCCATGGGACAGATGCAAAAACAGCGCACCCCGATCCCATGCAGGAATAGAATAGGATCTTTCGTCGTGGATCGATGCGGTCGCAGCCAGTAGACGAGATCCGGGTGAGGAGCCTTGTTGGAGAACGCAGTGAACGCGCGGGGAGGAAAGCAGGACGTGCAGTGACCGGAAGTGTAGTGACGGAAGCCAGCGCGTCTCATCTGTACGGCGGTGATCGTATCTACAGTCGCGACAATCTACATATCGCATACAACAGTCAGTGATGCTCTTGCGACGAGAGCATTGCGGAAACTCACGAAGTACCACACGAGAGGTCTGTGGATGGCGTCGACCGGGTCAAGCGAGACCTTCATGCAGCGCACAGTTTGGTCCCAGCCCTCCTCGATCTTCCGCCCGAGCAGGCTCTCCATCTTCTGCAGATAGCCTTGGATTTCTTCCGCCCATTCGTCTTGGAGGCCCTCGCGGTGAGTGCCGAACAACGCCCAGAGCAGCCATTCGATCATGTTTTCGCGCTTGATGTCATCGGGTACAGAAGAGAAGAACCAGCCGGAAGCCATTTCGCTATCGCTGACGCGAGCGAAGCATTTCGCAAACAGCGCTTCTCGTTCTTCACGCGGTGGGAGCGGCGGGTGGGTCGCAGCCTGTGGATATGCATTAGCATGTGTGTCTGGTCGTTGTAATCGATGTGCGAGGACAGTGAGAAACGCGACAGGGATTCCATCTCATTGGTGGGATTTATGGCGGCTTTTCTGTGATGCCCAAAACGGCAAGAGTCATCGGATGAGACGGATCGCCCTTTCGCCACTTACTACGTACCGTGATGAAGCCCAATAGGGAAGCCTGAGCACGCGACATGGCATAGCAAAAGGTTCAACTACCGGTGTTCGGTAAATCGCTGCCTGGAAAACGAGACAGAATGCTAGGTATGCAGACATTCTGAGACGTTTATGTCCGGGACAAAGAATAAAGAAGGACAAGAAAGCTTACGTCGATGTCTCATCTTGCGATGGAATATGCGCCGCGAGACTGCGTGCGCAGGTAGATCCACCTCTTGTGTCTGCGTGAAAAGTCGAGAATCTCCAGATGTATCATAGAAGCCGTGTTACACGCTGTTCACACTTTGAAAAACGTGTAACCAGCTTGCGACTACGATGGTGCGAGTTGAGACACCGAAAGCACAATCAAACTTTTGTTACGACGTGATTTCGATGTTACTTCTCATGGGACGGGACCATGCCAATCTCGGTGAAGGTCAACGCGCGAGGCACGAGCCCGCCACTCGAGTACTCACGTTGGTGCGGGCAAAACTCAACACGCCGCACGATATTGCAGAAAGTCCTGACGGGCGCGATAGTTGTCCGGCAGAGCGCGTTCCGGTGACAGAGGCGACCAGCGGTGGACCGATATCGTGACGTGTGCGACATGGTGCTCGCTGCCCATGAAGAGTAGCGGGCTTGCGCCTCACACCTTGACCTCAAAGTATGCTGAGTACGGGTACAATGTGGTCTCTGCCGCTATAGCCAACGTTGAACACATCATACCCGCTGCTCTCATCGGTATGCCATATAAGAACGTAGCCGTGAGAGATGTTACACTGGTAAAGTGTACTCGGGGTGCACTTCAAGTGCACACCGAGTTCAGCGACGCGCGAAGGCACTTTTCCCAGAGTCTCTGAACTTGCGTGGTCTGGCTATGAGAACTATGTTACACTTTGTCACCCGGAACGCAGAACATGTTCGGCAGAACACATCCCGCAGCCCCCGGGACGTTCTCCGATATTGATGATACAGCACTGATCACCTCTGTCACTCGACCAAGCTACCAGAACGCAGAACATGAGCCAGAGCGTGTTCTGCGGGACAGACCTCTCCGCCGCCGGAACTTTGCGAAGAAGTCAGACATTCCGGCGCGATGCTCAGCGTGTGTTATACCCCAAGTCCGCAGAAACACCTGCGGACGAAAGCTCCTGAAGCAACTTCGTGGGCAGATTCCCTTGGGAAGGCTTCGTGGCTCAATGAATAGAAACAAGTCGGATTTGCTCACCTTCTGCAGCAGCCTGGACCTGGGTAGAAAGACGAGGAGGTAGAAGGAGGCTTCGGCGGCTGCATAGAGCCCTAGCCATGGCGAAAAGAGAAGATGACCTCGGTATGCACTGTAGGAGAGGTAGACGATACTGAGCGGGGCAACAAGTCGAAGGCCGAGGATGGAGAGGCGGATGAAGACGTATTCAGGCAGCGAGTCGCCAATCATGTTGAGGGGGTCTTGGAGGATGCTGGCCGCGGCTGGGAGAGCTTTATTGGAGGAGGAATGTAGCTGATATTATCATCGTGGAGCAGTGGCCTCGAGAGCCGTTCCTGACCGACCTCACCTCGAGGAGAACGTCCGGGTCAATTATCGAGTGGCGTCCTCGACGTCCACGGCTCCCGGGCCCGTGCACTGATACCGAGCCACGTGCTTTTGTATCTCCGCTATCCCTTTGGGCACAAATCCACAGCCTGATGTTGAAGCTCAGCTACTCCGCTCAAATGGATGCCTCGCCTCGCGGACAAGCTCCCGAGGTCGTCATTCTCAACGCCATCTGCTCTCACCGACTCCGAACGCACTTCGCTGAACGCAGCATCATCCAACGATGGCCAAGAAGAAAAACAAGCAGGTACGAGGTCTTTTGTGAACAAATGCCCTCATTCTAACTTGCGCACAGGTTCTCCGCCCCTGGTGCTGGTATTGTGAGAGGGAGTTCGAGGATGAGAAGGGTGAGTCATTTTGCCCGCACTCGCACTCTACACAACGCTGACAGCCGATATAGTGTTGATGCAGCACCAGAAGGCCAAGCATTTCAAGTGCAACATGTGTCCACGGCGACTGAACACTGCCGGCGGTCTTGCTGTACACATCCAACAAGTCCATAAACTGGAGCCTGAAAAGTAAGCCGTACCTTACACGATAGAACGAACTTCTCTTATATGCTGTCTCAGCCTACCTCGCATCGAAAACGCTCTTCCTGGACGGGATGGGTATGAGGTGGAAATCTTCGGAATGGAGGGCATTCCTGCGCCCGACGTGGCTGATTACAAGCGACGTAAGGAGATCGAGCTTGGTCTCAATCCAGGTACTATCACCCAGCCCCAGTCGAAGCGGCCAAAGATCGAGAACCGCCCGCTCTCCGAAGACGAGCTGAAGGCGCAGCTCGAGGCTCACAAGGCTCTGATGGGTGCCTCCGAAGCATCCGCTGCTCCTATAGCGCAGGAGGCTTCAATTGGCGGCGTGTATGCTGCGCCTTCCCAAACATATGCTGCTCCGCCCGCCCCTGCGATGCCGACATCAGCTATGTCTCCGCCAGGGATGCCACCTATGATGCCGCCAGGTGCGCCTCCTTTCATGCCAGGTGGTCTACCCCCAGGTTTCCCGGGGCAACCCCCCTTCCCTGGGATGCCGCACATGCCCCCTGGGTAAGTGTTGTATTTCTTATTACACTCGGAACGTCTTAATCGAACTATCTCTGTAGCATGATGCCTCCCCCAGGATTCCCTCCGATACCGCCGCCATTCGCTGGCTCGCCGCCCCCAGGAATGATGCCCCCAGGCGTACCCCCGTACCACCTTGGCGGTCGACCACCATTCCCCGGCCCACCGTTCCTTCCCCCGGGTTTACCACCTCCGGGTATTCCCCCGCCAGGCTTTTCGCCTCCCCCAGGAATGGGATTGCCTCATATGCATATGCCTCCAATGCCCGGTGCGTCCTCAGCGTCACCCCCACCTCCCCATGGTGCGCCTGGTCCTCCTGGGGCCGGGGCGTATCCAGGCCCCGCACCGCAAACTGCTCCTCCTAGCCAAGCACAGCAAACGGTGTCTTCAGCACCACCTCCGCCTTTGGTTCTGCCAAATCCATCGCTCGCTCAAGTCAATCCGCCGTTCAAGAAGGGTACGGCGCTAAAATGGGAAGATGCCAACTTCTCTCCGGTATGTTCCATCTTCGTTTGAGCGAGATGCTGCCGCTAACAATCCTGCAGGAGGAGAGGCGATCGAGATGCCCGAAGTACTATTTCCCTCTCGCGAACGAGAAGGCTGATGGCCCCGTCCCCAATGTTTCCTCAGAGGAAATGCGCGGCAAGAAGCGCGCTCGGGCGGAGGACTTCTTGTAGCCCTCTTCGCCGTGGTCGACTGTCTCCCGGATGCGCGTTCAGGGAGGATCGGAGCTGCGATCCGTCGCGACCGGGGATGCGTGCCAACAGTCCGTCCCGTCCAACCACTCCTTCCTTACCCATCATCTTTTGACTCATCCCTGCCTCGCTCACGTTCCCGAGGGCGTGGATCTTTTTCGATACGACGGCATGGGGAGACGGACAGACCGAGATGTGGTGGCCAAAGCGGTGCGGAGTTTTCCTTTCCTTCGTTACGTTTCTTGCACATAGCCTGCGATATACTGTACGGTCGGTCGTTTCTTTCGTCCTGTGGCTTTTTAATATCGACGTCAGAACTATGTATGTATGAACGAAGGTTGGTGTATGCACACATGGCGCAGACGCTACTTACCAGCAGCCGGCCGCGGACTCCCGCCAGCATCGACTCCCGCCAGCATCCACCGCTCTCGATTGCAGTGGACAGCGTTGTATGTTCACCCGCACGACCCTGGGATAACAAGTCGGTGGCGCCTGCCTCCCGTGCGTATACAGCTGGACTGATAAGCTATGTATCGCAGCTCGACGCTACACGGCGCGGCGCAAGAGGAATAAGCTCATCGTGCCGGTCTCGAAGCCTGACGTCGATATGCGCAATTGGGTGAGCTCGCGTTCTATTTTGTGTTTTTGCGTTCGTCGGCGCGGGACCTCGCAAGGCTCTCTCGTCGAGGGGCGTTTTCCGTACTTGAATCAACTGCGTAATCCGCTGTCGCTACATCACACTGGGAATACACCCTCCCCACATGTACGACGGTTTATGTGTTACATAGGGCACACCATACCGAGCGGCTGGCGCATTTGCCTTTCTACTTCAGCAAAGTTTATCGCAGGACGTATGTCTATGGATCCCGTGCTATCATAATCTTAGATGATTTGTTGTGAGTACATACGACTCGTGCTATGTGATTTATGTCATGGACAGAAGTATAATCATTTGTGCTCAAATATAAGCCCTCAGCTTCGACGTCAACCGCGGACGTCCTGATGGTATGTTGTTACGGGAAACGCGCATTTCCACACCGAATTTGGTCAATAGATATCGTTCATACGGCTAGGCAGTGCTACACTGGAGTGTCGCGCACGCATTGCTTGTCCCATCAATCCCATGAACGGAGCGCGGCTCTCTGAACCCCAATCCCGCACATTGCGAGTAGCCGGTAAATATACCCGCGCTCCCAGGGTGTCGGCGTACAGCTCACTTGGACAGCATCAGCAGGGTCGCTGACCCTGAGCACACGCAAAATCATGGACCAGGACATGGCGGCGCAGCGGCTAGCGTATCTCGGGATGGGCATTCCGAGCAGGGCGTGCCGCGCTCCGCGCCCTCCCTGAACTCAACCCTGCACTTCCAGTTGCGCACTGACACCTAGGGTGCGCAGAGCCTCGAGCGGTGTTCCGCGGTGGGGTCGGAGGGAAGCGCGTCGAGGTCGGCGGCGCGCAACCTTCAATCCACCGAGTACGATTGCCCCGCGACTCGCGCGGCTTTGCGGTGCGTGTCAATGTGGTGCACGCGCACGGACGCTCGCAGTGCGCGCAGAGTTTGAGTTTGAAGGGCGAGGAGCGCCCCGGGACGCGGGGGGCGACGAGGTTCTGTGGGCTTCGCTGGGGATGTCAGCGTGTCCGACGGTCGTGGATGCGAGGAGGCGTATGGTTATGGGGCTTACGGGATGTAGTAGGGCACCGCTGTAACGATCAATGCTGTTTGGTGTTGCGGGATCAGAGGCACTCTTAGGTTCTCCTATTACTATTAGGTACGTCACCACGATAACAAAGTTATAGCATACGAAAAGACGTTTGCAGGTTTGCGCTCGAAAGTTCCGTTTGCAGTAGCAAGTACGAGCATGCTGGAATTCAAGGCAAGTCAGGCGACGTTGCGGAATATTGGGAGGCTGTGATGTAGGCGCCTAAATTGACACGGGCACATGAATTCGGATTTCGGGAGACGGGATCAGCTGCATCGCGTGGGATGCGGCAGATGCGGCAAGGGAAAGGAAGGGCTCGCACCGACCGACCTGGCTGGGGCCCAGACCGCGAGCGAGAGTCTCCGCCGCGCTGTTCGCAGCGTCTTCTGGCGTGCGTGCGATTGGAGATGTGGCACGATGCGAGCACGGTGGCCGTGCACGCTCGGGGGACGCGCAGGACGGCGAGCTCGCTGCTGCTGGCGGCGTGCGCAGGTCGGAAGACCGGGCCTGAGACGGGCGTTTGCGGCGATCGATAAGGAGGAACGTGTGTGCGTGCTCCGGAGACTGGGGGCGGGCACGGAGGGGAGGTGGCGGCGGAGGCAGAGGCCTGACCGTGTTAATTCTCAGTCTTCAATCGCACAGAACGCGGGGGATCTGGGAGGAGTTTCGCGGTGCCTGATTGTTTGACTGCGAGGGTGGCCGGGTCTGGGCCCGTCCGGAAAGGTCGAGGCCAGTTCGCCCGTCGATGAATTCAACACCGCAAGATGGCCTAGACCGCGTGAGGACCGGCAAGTATGTGCGACAGTCCACGGGACGCGAGAGGCGGCGAGGGTGTAGTAGAGACGTTTGAAGGCGGGCGCGCGGGCGCGGTGGCTGAGGCGCGTTCGGGGCCTGAAATTGAGACGGCGCAGATAAAAAAGAGGAAAAAGGGGGGCGCGGGAAGAAGAGGCCGGGGACACGGAATGCAGGAACTGCCATTTGGGGACGGGGAGGATGCCAGATCGGGGGCGGATCTCGGCGAGGGGACCGGGAGTGGGTGGGGGAGACTCCGACGTGGAGGATAACTTGAAGAGGACGGTCTCGAGGGGACTTGGACTCGTCCATCTCCAATCGACATCTCACTCCGTTCCTCCTCCTCCCCTCATAACAGTCCAGACCAGATGGACAACTCTCCCCACTACCCGCCCCTCCAGCGCCAGCTCTTCCCGTCCTCCACCCTCCCCCCTCCCTCCCAGCTCCATCTCAATACCTTTCCGAGAAACAACACCCTTCCGCCGATCTCCCATCTCCCCTCCGCCTCCCGCTACCCCCCTCCCACCTACACCCACCCCTCTCTATCCGCAACGGCCTCGCCCCTCTCCGCCCACACCCTCTCCGGCTCATCAACTCTCCCCTGGTCACACCAGCGGTCCTCCAGCTCTCGTGACGACCTCCCCTCCGTCCGTCGCCTATCCGAATCTTCGCCACACCGCTCCCTCTCCGACCGAGATATGGCCCGCGACTCCTCTCACGAGCATGACCACCACTCGTCACATGTCAAGCATGAGTCCGAGGACAGCATGCCCTCCACCTCCGACTTTGTAAAGAAATTGTACAAGTGCGTATCTCATGTCGTCCGTTATCCCGTACCACGGCGCGTACTAATCAACCGCCCACGCGCAGAATGCTTGAAGATACCTCCTTCGCCGATGTTGTCGCATGGGGGCCTCATGGCGATTGTTTCGTCGTGAAGGACATGAACGAGTTCACAAAGTCCATTCTCCCGCGCATGTTCAAACATTCAAATTTCGCCTCCTTCGTCCGTCAACTAAACAAGTACGACTTTCACAAAGTGAGTCGCCTTTGTACCATTTCCGATGCGCATAGAGCTAGATGCGACTTGCGATAGGTCAAGAACACGGACGATAACCAGTTCGGCGAACACGTGAGTTTTCCCTTTTTCCTGGCTTCATGTACGCGGAGTTTATCCATAAGCATGTTCCCGCCGCAACTCGCAACGCGTGTCTCAACCGCACCGAGCATTGCGCGACGATTGCGGCTGGTGCTGACTGTTCTGGCTTTGCTGCTTTCCTCCTGCCGTGACCTGCTAGCGAATTACCGTGAAGAGCGAAGTGGCTAGTTACGTCTCTTGCTAGCTGTGCATATAGGCAGGAGGTTGAGTCTAGCCGGTGTCACTCACGCGACATGTCTGTGGACGAACTCTGCGCGCGCCAATGTGTTGTTGAAACGTTCGCGCTCACACGCGCTCTTCTCAGAGCTGGACTTTCCGTCATCCGGACTTCCACGCTGATCGGCGAGACGCGCTTGAGAACATTAAGCGTAAGGTCCCCGCCGCTCGCAAGTCCACCGGACGAGGAGCGAACTCACCCAGCCCCGCCTCCAACGCGAGCGTCGACGCGCTTCAGTCACAACTCGAACGAATGTCGCGCGACCAGGAGGAAATGGCGGCGCATATACGCTCCCTCGAGACCAACTACCAGAACGTGCTGTCAGAGATGGTCAACTTCCAGCGCAACATGGCGCAGCAGGACGGACTGATGCAGAATTTGATACAATATTTCTTGCAGCTGGAGAATGGTGGGACTGTCTCCTCGTAGTATAATCGTCGTCTGGAAGCTAATTTGTACTATCTTTCTCTTTCCATGTGTCCTCGCTTTTCCGCTGTGCAAATTCCACGGACTCTTCTCGACTTATGGTGTCTCCACCGACGCGACCACCTACGATCCCGAAATCCGCCGCATACGCCGCTCTCTCACGCCCCCTACGTCGGCCCTGGCCCAGGCAAAGTGAAGACGGAGCAGCTCTCGAACCCCGCGCCAGGAACATATGCCCCGGATCCGAACCCCTTTCTCCCCGCAACGGAGGCCCAACGCATGATGGGCGCCTACCCGGACGGCGACATTGCGCGGGCCTCGCTCGCGCAGATGAACGAGATCTCCCGCCGCGCCGAGGTCGCGGGCATGACGTTCAGCACAGGCAGCGCGGGCGGCCCGCCCAGGCCCTCCTCCCGCGCGTCGACTATCATGGCCGCGGCCGCGGGCCTAATGCCTGGCGTGGACGCCCCAGCCCGGCCCATGAGCCGCCAGGATGCGCTCGCACGGATTGAAGAGCTCTCGCGGATGCGCCCGACGCCCTCCGCGGACCCGACCCAGGCTCAGGCCGGGGGCCAGGCCCAGAACCAGGGCCAGGCCGCCTCCTCTTCGTCGCCCGCAGCGCAGAAGGCGCGCCCCCAGGCAGCAACGCAGGCCGCCCAGCAAGCATCATCATCCGCGTCGTCCTCGCAGCAGCAACAACAGCAGCAGCCGACCGCTGGGCCGTCGGCGCTGGACCCCGCCGCGTTCGACCCCACTGCGTTCCTGATGGAGGACGCGGCGCGGTATGGGTTGAGCGTCGACCCCAATACGCTGAACCATGAGGGTCTGCAGGTGTTCACGGTCGGCCACCTCCTTCCGCGGTCGTCGCTCGAGGATGCGAACGGCAACTGGGCGTTCGACCCGAACGCCCTGTCGCAGGCGGTCGTCATGCCCACACCAGAGGGCATGGGCGGCGACCCTGAGGAGGAGGGCGAGAGCTCGTCACCCTCAGCGACCACAGTCCAGCCCACGCAGTTCCTCAGCGCGCCGACATCGTCGGGAGGTGCGAACGGCGCCTCGCTAGGTGCATCAGGCTCCACCGGAAATGCGTCTGCTGCCCCTGGTGCGCGTCCAGCGAGTGCGCAGACACTGCGGGTGCGGAGGTCAACATACGTTCCTGGTTGGGCGGTACCCCCGAGGGTGCTGCTTGTCGACGACGACGCGGTCAGCAGGAAGGTGTCCAGCAAGTTCCTGCAGATCTTCGGTTGCACAATTGACGTCGCCGTGGACGGCGTTGGTGCTGTTAACAAGATGAACCTGGAGAAGTACGACCTTGTCCTAATGGTGCGTGTTTTATTTGCTGTTGCGCTGAGGGTCTGGGCTCATGCAACGTTGTGCGCGTGCCTATAGGACATCGTGATGCCGAAGCTCGACGGTGTCTCCGCGACGTCGCTCATCCGACAGTTCGACCACATGACGCCCATTATTTCAATGACGTCCAACTCGAAGCCGGCGGAAATCATGAAGTACTACTCTTCGGGCATGAACGACCACTTGCCAAAACCGTTCACGCAACACGGCCTTTGGGAGGTGCTCGACAAGCACCTCACGCATCTGAAGGTTATTCAAACGCTTTCACGCGTGCCGCGCTCCGTCGGTGTACCTCCGCTCTCGGATCCGTCATTCGACAACGCTCTCGCGATCCAGGCAGCGCAAGCGAGCAACCTTCCGCTCGGGTTCTCCCTGGGAGGCGAGGACGACGACGGGCGGATCAACCCGCTCGCAGGCATGGGCCTCACGGACGAGCAGTATACCCTCATCCTCCAGAACCTCGTCAACGGCGAGTCCTTCTCGGGCGTCAGCTCCCTCGAGGGCGCAAACGGTGCTGGGGGCAGCGGCGGCGAGTCGAGCAAGCGCCCCCTCGACGACGGCAGCGACGGCCGCGAGTCGAAGCGCAGCCGGTTCGAGATTATCGAGTGAGCGCCCTCGGAGAAAAGACGGGCGGTGGACGTGGCGGGCCCCCGTGCTGGATCGGACGGAAAGAACGTGGAGGAGAGGGATGGACAGAGCGCGGCCGCGGCGAGAGGCGCGCCGCTGCGGCGACCTGCATGGACAGTGAACCTGCGGCTTGGACACGCCCCCACCCCCAGGCTTCAGGCGCGGTGGCCTCCCGGGCCGCGTCCGTCTCCGCTCTGCAGCCCCTCGCGTGCGAGGTCTCGAGAAGCCTCCGCGGCCGCAGCTGCCTTCGCGGCGTGGCGGTGGTGTTTGGGTGGGTGGGACCGCCGGCGCTCTGCTACAACATCTTTATCTTCTCGAATCGATTATGCCCTCACTGGCTGCGCCCGGGCCGCTCTCTCCCACCGCAGGGGGCGGACTGTGTGCGCATGGACACTCAACTTCGCTGTGTATGCATGTTCATGCCACCTCATGTTGACTAGTATGTTTAATTTGTGCAATCGTCGATACCGTCGCTGTGTGTCCACTGTATTTGTACATCATTACTGCATTTCCTCAATTATGTGCGCTCCTGGCCGCGATATCATACACATCGACGAGCAGTTTGGCAGCAGAGTGGGACGTAGGGTTCAGTGCGAGTAATTTGCGGTGCATGTATATGTGAAGCCGCAGAAGTATTGGTGTATCGAATGTGGTACAAATGTCGCTGTGATAATTTATGCGCGACCGCATGAAGTCGCTTTATAAGTGCCTGGGCGTTCAGGGAATAACAGTGCTAATGAAATACCTAACCGTGCTGATGTCTCCAACTGTTACTGCTACCAATCGTAAATGTGGTTAAGCGGTCGGACACCCGGCAGGTCGATGAGGTTTGGCACATCTGCGTGATCCACCGTGCGGAAGTCGACCTCCGCGATAGAGCTCTCGAGGTACTCCTGGCCAGGCGGCGGCCCCGCAGGAGCCTCCGGTCCACCGTCGCTGATGTGGCAGAACGACAGTTTCTTCAGCTTGATCGCGATGAACGGCAGCTTCGGCAGGCAGCTCAGCTCGCGCCGCGGCGACCAGACCGCGAGCTCGGACACGCGCGGGACGCAGTGCGGGAACTCGGCCAGTGCGGCGCCGATCCCCGCGCCCGCGTCGACGCCCTGCGGCGCGGCGTCGACCATGCACACGGACGCAACCGAGGGCATCTCGGGGAGCAGGTGCAGTGCGACGTCGCACTTGTCCGCGCGCACGGCGAGGCGTGTGATGTTCGCAAACGGGATGAGTGCGGGTAGGACGTTCTTCGCGAGGCTGACGAGCAGGGACGTGTACCCGTGGCCGAACTCGAGGAGAAGCCCCGTGCCAGTGCGGACGCACGCGGCCTGGAGGACGAGCCCGTCCGATGTGCGGTCGAGTGTGAGCGCGTCGAAATCGGCCGTGAACGGAAGCGAGGGAAACGGCTGCAGGTCGCAGAGCGCGCGCGCAGCCTCGTTCCCGGAGATGCGTACGGTGAGTCCGGTGGCGGGGAGCACGAGGCACTTGAGCATGCGGCGCATTGAGAGGCGCGACTGGTGGATGCCGAGCGCGAGCAGGCGCAGGTGCGGGAGCGGCGCGGTGCAGTCGTCGGGGACCGCGCGTGCGCTCGCGAGATAGACGTCCGCGAGCACGAGCGCCTCGAGCGCGGTGCAGCGCGCGAGGAGACCGACGAGCGTGCGGAGGTCGACGGGCGTACATTGTGCGATGTGAAGGTGCGTTAGCTGCTCGTAGGGGACTGCGGGGAACCAGCACTGGTTCTTGAGGATGAGCGTGCGTAGGCGGGGCGGCGGCTGCGGGAAGAGCGGTGGGCACTGCGAGAGGTCGACCATCGGGCGGCCTTCTTCGAAAGCCCGGCTGCGGGTCACGATGGAGAGGCTTTCCATGTTGGGCACCTCGGGGAGGAACGTCGGGAGCTCGGTGGGGATGATCGACCGGCGATCCTTGGGGAACTCTATGAACAGGTCGCGGATTCGGGCGCCTTCAGAGGCTAGCGGGGTTTCGGTGGTGCTGTCGAGCGGGTAGCGGAGGAAGACGTGCAGAGGCATCGTGCCGGAGCGTTCAAAGCATGTGGTTGCCCACTGCACGGACGAGGCGTCGATGAGGGTCCAGAAGGCGGCCATTTGGGACGCGGTGTCGCGCCATCGCCTGCAGACCTGGGTTAAGGCGACCCGCTCGCGCCGTTCTTCGTGCATATCGGGCTCCTTCGCACCGCTCTGGCGAAATCCGCCTTCGTTGGAGGGCAGGGCGTGGCGGAAGATGATCCCGAGGACCTCAACGGGGAGTTGGTGCACAGGTCTGTGGTTATTGATCGTGCTTCTCACGACCGAGAGGCTGTTCGCGACTATGTGATCGAGGTCCTGGAGCTGAAAACGACCAGGGTGAGCATCGTGAGTCGAGTTCGCACCGCCAGAGGACGTACTGCGCCGAGTCTGTGAAGCAGCGGGGTCTGCATGTCAGCACGGCTGCGAGCAATGTAAAACTGTGTGAGTCACGAACCCGAGCGTGTCGACTCCACGTGCGAGGCGGTCGAGGAGCCTGGCAGCTAGTATGCATGGCTCAGAGTCTTGCGAGGTCACCATTTTGCAGGATGGTGGTATGCGGGGGGCAGCAGTGGCAGTGCTCTGGAGAAGGACGAGCAAAAAGTTGGAGAGTCAGGTTGGGGAGCGCCCGTGGCGTTGGCTGGGCATCTGTGCGCGATCGAGACCTGTGCCGGCCTTACGTGCGACGACCACCTGCCAGCCTCCGTGCGCCTCTACCGCCATTGTTTGCGGCTGACTGGCAACGCAGATACCTTGCTGGGTGCGGAGCGGAAGGGGGGAAAGCCTGAACCACGTTGGCACTTATCGAACGCAGGCGGTAGATGCCGTACGTGCGGCCGGCACGGTCGAGATTGATCGACCCAAACGGCGTTTAGCGGGACGCTCTATGCCTGGAGAAGGAGGCTCCGCGAGACGTGCCAGGGCAGCGGTGCCTTTGGGCGTCGACATAGGTTCCTGGAGTGCGCGTGGACGAAAGGAAGGTCGAGGCGGATTCGTGGCGCGGGGATGAACCCGTGGCGGCGAGGTGAGCTTTCGTCCTCGTCTTATATGCCTCTGCGAGTTCTGAAGCTTCTGTTTAACTTGCTGTCAGATCTGACATTTGCCACCTCGAGAGGTTTGTCGCTGCTGTGATATGCCGTTTGCGATCCTCCCAATGCGACTCGGATACCGCGGAGGGCGGAGTGCAGCTGGGTGCGGTGGTAGCGAGCGGATTGGCGCAGGTATCGTCGCAGGGGCACTCACTAATGGTTATACAGTGCATTCGACCCGAACGGCGAGTTTGTATGCACATCGTGGTCTGGTGGCCGCGAGGGCACAACGTCAGGCCCGCGGGGAGTAACATGTCGGTTTCGACAGCGGTGCGTGTCGAAATTGGGGTGGCCCACATCTTCTGCATATCGCTGTCACATTCCGGGTTTCTTCCAGATGTGACCTCAGCGGATCCGATGTGATTTGCAGGTCTGTACATGCGGCCAGCACGGCCGAGATTGATCGACCTAAACGAATGCCGTCTCTCTCCCGCGAAAGTCACTTACTCCCAGGCCACCACCCAACCGTGCTCTCTGCTTGACGCAGGTCGGCGTTCACTCAAGTACCCCCTCGAATGTATTTCTTCTCAAACGCGGAGGCCACATACCCAATACTATCGAGCTCGAGCTCTTTGTGGGGCCACCGAAAATCAACGTACCGTCAATCTCCTATCGTCACAGTTCGAACACTCTAACGTTGCGCTGTGCTTAGGCGGTACTACACGACTACCACTGAGTACTGATGCATCGTAACGAAACCGTAGCTGCACACTGTTGGTCGTGGCCAATCGGGGGTCATGTCGCTGCATGGCTCTCCATTTGCCAACACGTTTCATGGTGTAGGCCCTCGGCAGCGCGCATAGACTGCTAGAACCCTCAAAACCAGCCATTGTGCTCTTTTGCCTAGACCAATATCGAGCGGCTCAGGAGACCCCTGGGGCCATCGAAAGCGCCTCTCCGCCCATTGTGCCTCGTTGCGCGGCGCCCGAGCATCGCTGCGTATTGACTATAAAACCAAGCCACGCGCAATACACTGTTGGTCGGTTCTTGCCTGCATACTGCGTCCGTCGCCACCTGTCAGCACCTTCTCCCGTCAAAGACTTCATCGCTGTAGAACGTTCACGATGTCAAGCAACAACAACAAGTCTGTGCACCCGCATGCACCTGTAAATACCCCTGTGTTTTCACTGCATCTATGTCGCTGATGTCAACGGTCTTTCACAGCATAGTTCCGAGCCGCATGGGATCAGCTTCACGTTAATTCAGCCCACTCCACCTGCGTCGCCCAATCTCCTTCCCAACTTCCCGAAGTCGCAAACCAAAATTGGGCAGTCCAATCTGTCAGGAAACAAGAAGCCGAAGGTGCGTATCTTGAGGTTATGCGGCAGGATGCATGCTGACAGCACTTGTCGTGTATGCAGGCAAAAAAAGACAGTTGATGCGTCTCGCTTGTGGCCGAATCCCCTGTTTATGGACGCTATGCTCTCGCTCTCTTTCCATGATCCCTGTTTTCCACCCTGCTTATGATATTCTGTATGCCCATGTATCGTAGGTAGTATTGTGTTGCTCTTTTATGCAAGGCTTCTTCCCCGCATCGTGTGCTCCGAGAAAGTCGGATGATATAAAGGACACACCGCACACGAACGCACGCGAGACGCGGCAGAGGCGCCGGGAGAGCCGAGTGCATGCATCATTGGATCGTGCCACACACGGCGGCTCTCCTGCCACCACCATCCACACTCCCTGCCCACGCGCGCGCATGCTGCGATGGATGCAGTCGCAGATATTGTCGCCCCAGAGGCGACAGACAGCTTCTACAACTCCTCCGCGTTCGTCAATGCTAGCCTGAAGCTCGCCCACCGCTTCTTCAGCCTTCCCTCGCGTGCTCTGGCTCGTCTCCGCCGACTCGACGATATCAGTATGGACCTACATGATGCCGCACACCACTCTGCCTACTCTAGCACCAATGGAAACGGCCAAAGGCGATCTAGGACCAGCGTTCATGACGGACCGCCCATTCCTGGGATGTGGGGCTTCCTGACTTCGGGTTACTTTGTCGGGTTGTTTATCATGGTGAGTACCCATACACAATGTTCGAGTCGGGGTATGCCTCTCCATGCCGCGGCGATAATTTATGGCGATTTCGTCTGGGAAATGCGGCTCTTGCCAAAGTCATTGAGACACCGGCTCGGGTGGTGGCTCCCGTTCTCATCCTCGGATGCTCCCCCTCCCTTATATGCGCTCATTCATACAAGGAGAAGTTGACTGAACGACAGATCAGGCCTTCGTGCTCAATCGCATCCAGAACATCGTCGTCCCTCCACGTCGGCCGCCGGGCTTCCGCATACACCGCAACCAGTTCGGCCTGCGCGACCGCCATCTCTCATGGCACCAGCTTGTCATGGCCCGGTTCTTCCCCGTCGACTTCTCCTCGACATTCTCTAGGATGCTCTTGCGTGTCCCTTCCATGTACCTGCTTGGAAAAGCGGTAATTCTTTGGGCTGCGCTTTTGCTACAGGCCCAGCAGGGTTTCGCGGCCCTTGAAACGTCGTGGTTGCAGTCACTCGGCGCTTGGGCGGTCAGCAAGAAGATGGAGGATGTCTGCTGGTACACATTTCTTTCTGCGTGTATCGCCCTATGTATCGGGACCCTCACTACCGGTCTTGAGGGACTTAACATGAACGATACCTCGCCCTTCAATCTGGTAAGTTGCTGTCATGCATTCTGATGCTCCGCAGTGCTGATGTACTTTCTTCTTAGTTTGCGTTTGCGTTCCAGCTATATGTCTGCTCGGCTGCACATAACCTATCGCAGAAGGAAACGGAGGCGCCATCCAGGCCAGACGTACATGTCATCATCACAATCATGCTCCCGCTCATTCAAGTCAGTATAATAAGCAGACATGCGTGCGCTTTCACTCACCATCCCTCAGTTGACGATCATGCATTGCCTCGAAGTCAAGCATCGCTGGACGCAATACCGCCTCATCGTTTCGAGCGCAATCGGCGTCTTCGCGCTGACCCACTTCCACTACGTCGTCTGGCTTTCGCCACCCGCGTACCCGCTCACGACCTTCGCCGCACGCGTCGTGGAGTCCGTCATGCTCGTCGTCGTCGCCTTCACCGTCGCACTTAACGCGCTCACGCAGCTCCTGCTCACCGGCTCGCTCTCCCGCCCGCTGTTCGGCCACTCCGCCATCCTCCCGCGCGCAGACGAGGACTTCAACGTCGCGCTCTTCCGCCTCGGCACTGCCAGCATGGACGCGACAGCTGTCGCAGGGCTCGGGAACGAGGTCGGCGGCGTCGCGAGCACACCCGGGGCCTCCGCCGCGCTGTCGCGGGCGGACGTCGTGCGCGGCGAGCTCGAGCTGGACCGGACGGGCGTCACGGCGCTGTCGTCGGCGTACGAGCTGCGCGGGGCGGCGCGCCGGGTGCGCAAGGGGTTCGCGAACGAGATTGTGAGCGTGAAGGCGAAGGGCGCGAAGACGGACGTGTGGATGAACACGGTGCTCAACGTCGCGTGGCAGCGCCATTTTGGCGCCTTCTTGCTCAGCGTGTGGAGGGCGGCGAGGCGCGTGTTGGCATTATGCGCGGCGTGGTTGCGCGGATCGCCAGGGGTAGGCGGGCGGGAACGGTCGACCTCCGTCGTTGTGCTGGACGAACCTATCATATCCGCTACCTCTGGGAGTGCAGGCGGCCCCGAGGACGACCCGTACGCCAGGTTTCTGCGGGGAGAGCCTGTCAGCGATGATGACGAAGACTTCGAACCAAGCGGCCTACACGGTCTCCGAGAAACATCGCCAGCCACGCCATCGGGCCTCTCTGACTCCGATAGCGAGGATGAAGACGAGGGTGGGGATGGAGAGGAAGACGAGCACCGCGGCGAGCAAGCGCAGCTATATGCTGATCTCTCGACTTCAGCGTCCCAGGCCGCCTCTGCGCCGCTCCTCCTCGCACACATGACCGACACCTCCCCCTCACCGCTGACGCGGCGCGGGTACAGACGACTGGTGTCCGGGGCCCGCCGTACGGACGAGTACGAGGAGTGGGATGAGTTCGTGCTCGAGCGGCGACGCACGAAGCGGGCGGAGGTGGAGGCCAGGGGGGCGGACGCGTTCGCCGAGCACACGCGCAACTGCGTGATCTGCACGGTCGAGCCGCGAGACATCATCTGTTGGCCGTGCCGGTGAGTGGTCGCCCCCGCAGGAAGTCCCATCTCTAATTCTGAACGTCGTTTTCCGCAGATGCCTTGCGTTGTGTGATGACTGCCGCGAGAACCTCGCGTCGCGGTCCTCGGCGTCGAAGCATACGTGCCCGTGTTGTCGGCGGAGGTACGTGCCCCTTGCCTCGCCAGCGCGGAGACGAGGCATGCTGAGAGCAGTGCCCCCTTTCACAGCGTGGAGGGCTATTCGAAGATATACATACCCTGACGTGCGCGTCAGCAGCGCGGACATTTGTATCATTACGGGGCTGGAGTATGAGCTGTACCATATGGACCTATTCTTGAGCACGCACACGCCCCTCCCTGGCGTACGTGTACGCCGCCAGCCAGCCCGCGCCTGGGCTGCGGTCTGCCAAGTACGCTCCCATATACGTGCGCCAGATACGCCGCATCGCCCAGCGGCGCTCCCATGCTGGCTCGTCCTCGCCGAGCTGGATCGCCCGCGTACGCGTGAGCGCAGACGAGCAGACAGTCGTACATAGGCGGCCCCCCTTCCGGCGCGCGCCTCGTGCGGCTTCTCCCCCTTCTATCGCCCAATCGCCCCCTGCGCGGAGGCAGCTGACTGCCCGCGGCGGTTCTCGCGCGCCCTCGCACATGCACGCTCGCTGCCCCATCGGGCCACAGGATCCTCGATCCGCCCGAGGACGGGCTCGGGAAATCTGATCGTCCCACCGGCTGAGGGGCCCAACGCAGAGGGCGAGTCGACATGAGACATGAGACCACCGCGGCCGCTAGAAGCAGGCAGCTAGCCGGATATGTCAGGCGTATATATACGCCCCCGTTCGCGCTGACCGTCCGACGTGCTTCCCGCATCCCCACTCACGACACTCACGACCTGCCGCTGCGATGTCTCAGTCTGCGTCGATGTTCGTGAAGGCCGCGCTCGCGCTCGTGCTCCTCGCGTCGTGGGTGCAGCTCGCGCTTGGGGCGCCCACCGCGCTGCTCGCGGGCCTGGAGAAGCGGGACGTGTTCGTGCCGCCGGTGCTGTACCCGCACGCGGGCACCGTCTGGACGAAGGGCCAGCGCCACAACGTCACCTGGTGCGTGTATACTTCCAGCGGCGCCGTCGCGGATGGCGAAGGGTTATATCGCACGAGCTCGAGCTGACATCGATATCGCGCGCGCATGGCAGGGACACCTCGAGCGCGCCTGTGAACATCACGAACAAGGTCGGCACGATCCTCCTGCGCAAGGGCGACCTGGCTACTCCGCGTACGTGCTGGCTCGTGTCGTCTCGGTTCTTGCGCTAACAGCGGGGCGTACGATAGTGGTGCTCGCGTCGGGCTTCGATATCCTGCTCGGCCGTATCGAGGTCACCGTGCCATGGGTTATCCCCGACTCGGACTACAGCGTCGTCCGTGCGTAGCTCCTCCCTCTCTCGATCGTATTCGTTTGGTCGCTGATGTCGAGGACAGTGTTTGGCGACTCGGGCAACTTTAGCCCGGAGTTTACGATCAATGGTCCAGCCGTATTTTGATCGCGATCCATCTGCGACGAGTGCGCTTGCCGCACATCTAGCTAGGCAGGGTGTGTGTGTGCATGGACAGCAGGGCATGAGTTTCGAGTTTCGCTTCGTTCACGAACGGTTACGGACTTGACATGCACGTTTTGTCGATGGACATAGCTAGCCCACATAGGGTTCCCACACTGATACGACCAAGAACTCTTTACGCCACGGACTGTTCTGTACATTAGGTAGTTGAAGTGACCCAATTCGAAGGTTTATAGCTATCGATCTGCGGCAAGTCGACAGGTTCTCCTGCGGGGCTTGGTACAATCGTCTGGGAAACCGTGAAGAACCTATACGCAAGCGTCAAAGTTTCGAGACATCGTCCACGAGGATAGAGGCGTGACGTGTGCGAGCGGATTTCCGTGATAAAGAACTTGCAGCGAATGCGCAAAGCTAGTCGAAAACCGAAGAGACGAGGGGAAACGTTCGTAGCGCCTTAAGCGTGGAGTACACAGCGACCGCGCCGACTGTTGGATAGGAGCAGATGTTAGCTCAGGATGAGGCAATGAGCGAAGATGGCATAGCGCACCCGTGGTACGTGGTGGTAATATACGACAGGCTGTCAGGACGAATGCCGTCCGCATCCCGTGGCCTAGTACTCTTCCGCACTGTAATACTCTTCCGTACTATCGTACTCCGAGTCCGTCGTGTCCTGATAATCCGAGTCCGTAGGCTCGAACTCCACTGTTGTGGCAGGGCTGTTACTGCTGCCACTTGATTCGGTGTAGTCGTCTCCACTGTTATCTTCGTCGCTATTGTCGTATGTAGCGAAGCGATCCGCGCCGGAGTCGTCTGAGTCACTAGCATTGCCTTTGCTAGTCGGACAGAGGCTCTCTTGGAGCTCTCTCAGTGTTAACAGCTCGTCCTCGCTGAGCTGTAGCAGCGTTGTGGACATCCTAGCGCAGTATATAATGTTAGTACGCTACCCAACAGGCTCTAAAGGCCACATCGGCATCGGTACGTACTTTGTCTCCGTAGTGAAAACGAGGTCTCCAAGTACTTGTGTCGAAGTAAACAGTGGCGCTTCCTCGCCTTTCCTAATGGGCTCATACTGTGGCGTTGGATCGAAGATGATGCCCGCTGGCACGGAAGTAGGGTACTTCTCCGACGACCAGAACCCGCATGGGGTGGTGCGGGCGTGAGCATAGCTATCGCTACCGCCGGACTGCAACAAGAAGAACCAAAGTGGTGGGACTACCTGCTCAGCGGCGTGCGTGCTCATTGTGGCAGTAGTCTCGGTGTAATAGAACCGGTGTGTGGCTATACATCGCTATCAGCCACAGAAACACAAGTATACAGCATGGGCGTACCCATGCCGATGTGCGCGTAGCATTCCGTTACCGATGGATCCGGTAAGAAGCGAACCATCCGTGAAGCAGCGTCGCTGAGCTCGCGCAGGGCATGTATGCGTTGCAGAAAGACGAGCGTCGTGTTCAGGGGCACGCAGGAGAGCTTGTATCTAAGGAGTGAGTTCAGTCAAAAGCGATCAGGATCAGAGGACAACATGTTCAGACGCCGCTCTCACCTCGACCACCTCGTCTGGTTCTCGCCCGTGCCCAATTCGAAATCGACGCGCATCTCGCCCTCGTCCGCTTTTGGGATATCAAGCAATCTAGCCATACTAAATCTCTGCTGGAAATCACGATAGTCTTTGGCGTCGTGAGCTGACTGACGAGATTACTTGATGAGTGTATTGGGGGCGACTCACCTTGTCTGGGACCAGGGAGTACCTGCGGTACCCTTTGCACTTTCGTAGCACCGGTCTCTAACTCGGGGTTCCGAGCAGATAAAACGGTCCAATCTTCGCAAGGCGTCCTACGTCCGAGCCATACTCCGAGTGGGTACCGCGGACGATCAGTGACCTTTTCCCAAGATCGCCGCCACGAACGGCTTGGGACGAAAAAATAGTGCAGTTCCAAGGGTTTGAATATCTGCAATAGCCAGCGTTGCACCACGACGTCTAGGCGCTCACATGCGACAGCACGAAGATCTGCGGCAGCGGTCAATAATCGCACCTATGTTACTGTGTACGTAGCGTACCTTTGATTATGCATGTCCGCCTGCTTGGTTCAACTGGGACGTCTATATCCTGTGCATAGGTATGCTGCTAGTGAGAGCGGAACATATTGAGGGGCATAGCGGTACTAACCCTGTCAGAATCCCGGGCCGTGTGTTCGAGCGTGAGCGGATCCTGTGCCCACTTGATACAACCTCCATTATGGTGATCAATCACGAGCTCGTCTAACGCAAAATTATGATATGCCGTCGATTCCTGGGTGAGCGCGATGATCGAGCGGCGAGTCAGTAGATGAGACTGTATCGTAGCAAGTCCGTCGTACCCAGAATCCATAGCCCAAGGGGAGTAGTCGACGCAGTTCCATCTTGTCCATATGATCAACGGCCATCTATTCATAGTATGCTCAGTACTCGACTGCGTGCAGAGGATTAGCGGCTCAACGTACACAAATCGCTACCCTCTATGCAGAGCCTCCACGTTAGCTTCATAAGAGTGATCAGGATACTGATTACGTGCCATTTTCAGGTACGCTCGTAGCTTGTTGCTTCCGCGCAGAGAACAGAGATATTCTGCAAAGGGAAGGTGATCTATCGACGAATAGGTCAGTCATGAAAGCAGTGATCAACCATCGTGCATAACCCGCTGAAGTACCTTCCGTCACGATGTATGCGGCATCGCATGGATTGCCTGGACGGGAGTATCCCAGGACAGATAGAACGAATGGATTACTGTGGGCACGGTACTGGCAGTGAGAGACGCACAGACACAGCCCCAGGCAAACGATCTCGACTTACCGTGTTTGCTGGGCGGCGTTGAGATGCTCCACGAATCGCTGGTCATCGCGACTGGGATATGCACACACCACTACCTGGGTTCCAGTGAGATCGCCGGCCGCTTTCACGGCCGCACGGTAGCAGAAGACACGGCCGGCCCGTGGCGGAGCGGTGGCCTGGGCGAGAGCACGGTCGTCTCCGGGGGTTGTATCCGTATGCTGCGGCTTGTAGGACGAGTCTGCAACGGGCTCCAAGAACGCGAGATTCTCGCGGGCGAAGTACCGGAACTGACACGCCAGTCGTTAGCAGGGCACAATTATGGCATGCAATGCCAAATCCTTACCGTCCCGTCGAATATCAGGTTCCCTCCGACACGATCGGCGAGGGCCGAGAGGCCGGTGCGGATCACTCTGGTCTCTCCCAGTACGACTTCCCCCACACGGGCCGAGTCGTCGATGTGCCGCATCATGCGGATGTTCCCGGTCTTGAGGGTGTTCATGCTCTGGTCGACGGAGAGCGCAGACTGGATCTAGCAACAATCATGACGTCGGCACGATCGAGCACGACCGGAGCTGCTCGGTGCGTACCATGAAGATGCGATAGGACTCTTCGAGCTTCGCAGTCAGCGTCTTGACCTCCTTGGCGACCTTACCGTGTCTAAAAGGGAGCAGGATGCGATCTCGCTTTCTAAGAGTTCGCAGGCGGCGGGCCATCCAGTTCTCAATGTCTTGCAAGTTACTTGTTTCGAATGCAATAAGATCAGAGTAATATAAAGAGATCGAAAATATATACTAATACTCACTGCTGAAACGCTGTGACGTGCTCTTTTTCCGCGGTCTCACCGCTGCCGTCCTTTAGCTGCTGGCATACTGCCAGCGCATGGGATGCGGCACGTTCGGCGAGAGCTCGGCAGTCGTCTCGAGTGTCTTCGATCTCCTGAACGACCTCCAGCTTACTATACAGCGAGGTGAGTGCAGGACGAGCATGCTCACCTTGGCTTTCTTCGCGATGCTCAGCGCAATATCGAGGATGACGTTCAGCCCCGGGAATGGAAGGCCCGTTGTTACAAGCTTCGCTAGTTCCAGCGCCTTGATCGAGCCCTCGAGGATCAGCATGACGGACAAGTAATGAGGAGATCGCACTGCCGGGTGGAAAGCCTGTAGATGACGGTGGATGTGTGACGATAATAGCGATGCTCTATGACCTGTCAACGCGCGACTTTATACGACGCAGGGCACAGGTCGTATTCGAAGACCTTGCCCTGAGTTCCCAGAGGCTGTGCGAGAACCCACAGACATATGACGAGGTTCTTCCAGGTGCGATTGAAAGAAGTTGCAAGACGCCAACGCCCAACATGGGCTATGCACCTCGTATACGGTTGAGCGGACATCCTAAGGCACTCTTTTCTTAACAATTTCGAGCGGTTCTTCGCAGTATAGATAACACTCACCGTTGATGTCATGGTGGTATCCTTCAAGTCGGTGTCGTGTGCCAATATTGATGTTTTTCTTTTCTTTCTGGACACAGGCGACGTACGAGATTGCGGAGCCGAGATAGCCATCCGAAGCAAATGGAAAGGCTGTACGCTCACCAGCAAAGCCGGGCCGCATGTCCCCCTAAGATGGATATGATAATCAATATACGGAATGACGCCTGGAGCACGGCGCCTTAGGAAGAGACACGTCAACTTGGCCGGGCGGTAGCGTCAGACTGGCCTGATATCTTGGATATCGCCGTCCCGCAGCGGTACCAGTCTCTCCGTGCGACTCCCTTACATCGCAGATGCGGTCGTGTTTTGACAAACGCCCAGCAGCGCACAAAGGTAGGAAAATGATCTTGACATTCGGGCCCTCATTTGCGTGACAGAGTTGGCCTTCCGGACGTGCACAGGAGTGGACATTGGTGTGCTAGTGTATAAAGTACATGTCATCGCACACCCCATCCGCCAGCGGTTAGCTGCGCGCACACGATCAGAACCCAACGGAGCTTGTCATCCGGTGAGGCCCCATGGTTTTTAGCGGGCGGTGTCGCCGGAACAGAGGTACATACCTGTTGGTAGCCTGCATAGGGTGGGACGCAAAGTCGAGAGGGTCGCGCAGTCCCGACTGACTCAAAGTATTGGAGTCCACGCGATATGGACACGGTTGCATGAAAGAGGGTGAGGAGAGGCCAGTGCAATGAGGTGCATATACATAAGTAGCAGGAGCATGTCATGGTTGAAACCAAGTTGAAGAGACAGACGCGGCGCAGTGCCGCGGTCGCGAATATCCCGTATTAGGCGCCTGCGCGCCAAACAAAGCCACGCGAGTACGCCGAGTACGCCGGGTCCTCCCCTGCCAGCAAGTTTGAGTCCGAGTCGCTCACTCGTCCTTTCGAATCCCTGTCCCCTGTCGGAATAAAAATCCGGGAAATCCGGGTGGAAAAGTGGCAACTACTCGACACGCACTCGAGTGAATTGGACCCAGAGTCTAGAACACCCTCCGCTTTGCTTGGTCTGTAGTGCCTGCCAACACAGCGCTGCTTTCCCGAACCTCACCATGCGGTACTCCCTGGCGCGTTCAGGAATCCTTCGCAGTACTACGATTTCGTTGCGCTCAGCCCGTCTGTCTTTGTGCATCCCCATCCCTGCTCTGACCTCTCGCCAGCTGCCACGTCGCGCGCTCTCAAGTACGACGCCAGGCCCTCCTGAACTCTTCAACTACACGTCGGGATCCTGGCTGTAAGTCGTACACATATTGCGTAAGTTTACATGTCTCTGATAGCGTGAGTTTTGCACATTTCAGTGTGAATAACGAACTGCGTCTCGCAGAGCGCAGGCTCGAGTTCAACGTCGACGAGTTTCGACGACTTGCCGCGCAGTCTGTCGGTCGCACGTCCCAGGATGTCAAGACTATAGTGAAGCTCGACGAGGGCGGATTCAACCGCATTTTCCTCGTCACTATGCATGATGAGTTCCAGTTGATCGCTCGCATCCCGTACCCCGTCACGGTCCCCAGGTTCTACACCGTGGCCAGCGAGGTTGCCACGATGCGCTTCCTCCGCGCCAAGGGCCTGCCAGTGCCAGAGGTGTACGCCTACACTGCCACGTCGGACGACGTGGTGGGGACGGAGTACATCTTTATGGAGTTCGTCAAGGGTCTGAAGCTCACAGACATGTGGATGGGGCTGAAGGAAGCGGATCTCGCCTCCATTTTGCGTCAGGTTGTCGAGCTCGAGTGTCGCATCATGTCGATTCCCTTCCCGGCCGGTGGCAGCCTCTACTATGCCGACGACCTGGAGCAGATGACAAGGAGGAGGACGAATATCACCCCAATGCTGCTCGACGGCGAGCGCTTCTGCGTCGGCCCAGATGTGCGCTTGCACATGTGGTATGGGCGGAGGTCGCAGCTCGATGTGGATCGAGGCCCGTGTACGTCACTTTTTTACCCCCCTCCCTCTCTCACCGCCTCAGGTATGGTTTTGTCGAACCTTCCGGAACTGATTGAAATTACCATGCAGACGAAGACACGGCGGGTGTACTCGCAGCAGCCGCACGTAAAGAAATTGCATATCTGCAACGCTTCGGACAAGCGTTGCTTCCGTTCCAGCGCGCGAGAAGGGAAGCTTACAAGCACGAGAAGCAGTCGCCCACGGACCACATCGAAAATCTCGAGCGCTACCTTCGCATGGCCCCATTGCTCGTCCCCGAAGACCCATCCCTCCATGCGTTCTGTATCCGCCATCCCGACCTCCACCCCAGCAACGTGATGGTATCGGCCTCGCCAGAATCTGGCCGCCTGGAGATCGTCGGCATGCTCGACTGGCAACACACTTCCATCCTACCCCTATTCCTCCAGGCCGCCATACCAGGCCGCCTGCAGAACTACGGTGACCCGGTCTCGGAGTACCTCTTCCCACCGTCGCTGCCGGCGAACGTGGGCACGCTGGACGAAGACGAGCTGATAGCGGCACTCGGACGCCACCACGCCCGTCTCGTGCACTTCCACTACGCCAAGAGCACGGAGAAGCTTAACACGCGCCACCACGATGCCCTGCTGGACCCGGTGTCTCTCTTCGCCCGTCGCCTCTTCGACCGAGGCGGTGCGCCCTGGGAGGGCGAGACCCACGACCTGAAGACGCTGCTAATCGAGGCGACGGAGAAGTGGGACAAGCTTGCGGGGGCAGGTGTACCGTGTCCAGTCGCGTTCGAAGCCGACGACGTACGCAAAACGAAGGAGTTTAGCGAACGGCTGCAGCTGTCCGACGAGAACTTCGAGACCGTGCAAGCAGCGATCGGTTTTGAGACGGAGACGTGGGTGCCTACCGAGCACTACGAGCTCGCCAAGGCCCGCGCCGCGATTCTGAAACAGGCTGTTTTCGAGAAGATTCCGGAAGGGGAGGAGCGAGACAAGTTTCTGGCGAATTGGTTCTTGGACGATATGGACGAGGAAGACTACATGTGACGAATGCTTTGTTTTTTGAATTGCTCGCGGCGTCCTTATATCTCGTGCGAGCTTGTTATACATCGCACCGACGGACAGCACATGATGCCTCGCCGATGGAGCGACGGCACCGATCGCCCGAAGAAGCTTGAGGGGTTCACATCTGGGCTGCGGGCCCGGCCTCGGAAGCGAGCCCTTTTGAAGCGTGTCCCAGACAGGCGGAACGGGTGTACCTATACCGATGCGCGTGTAGCATTCTACTACAGATGGATCCGGCTGATGACACCTACAATATATATCTTCCAGAAATCAAGACACACGCTAGGCTCCGCATCGTACGTCCTCATCTTCATCCGCGCTATAGTATTCTTCGCCTTCGCACTCCGATTCTGTCCCGTCCGGGGATTGCGAACTCGCCAACTCGGAGAACACATGGGCTGGGATATCGTCGCCGTCGTTTGAGGAGCCGTTCATGCGCTCAGTGTGATTAGCGCAGTGACGATTCCCCTGGAGCTCCCTAAGAGCCAATAGCTCATCCGCACCAAAGTTCAGAACCGCGGTGCACATTCTGACATAGGTGTGTAGAGTTAGCATAATACCCAAGAAGCACATGCACATCGATCCTCGTGCGTACTTGCTCTGGATAACGAAGGAGAAACACCCAAGCTCCTGAGTCCAGGTGGACCATGGGACCGTGCAATTCCCCTCGACGTGCTCGGAGCGCGGTGTCGGGTCGAATCTGATGCCCGCCGGAACGGCTGTGGGGTGCTTCTCCGACGACCAAAAGGCCCACGGGGCATTGCAGTCCCGAGCGGCACCCCGCAGGCTGTTATCGGCGTCGAATTGCAGCATGAAGAACCAAAGCGGCAGAGGCGCCTGCGCTGCGGCATGCGTGTCCATCTTGGCGATTGTTTCTGTGAAGTAGACGAATTGCTGAGCTAGATGACCTGGATTAGTGGCGGCGATGCACGGATGGAGACTGGATGCACCTATGCCTATGCTTTTGTATCCTACCGCATCGGTTATGCCTAGTGCTGAGGGGGCCGTTCTCGAGATGGCGTCTCCGCGGTTTGCGATGTTGACACTTTGTCGAAAGAGAAGGGTCGTGTCCACGGGCACGCAAGAGAACTGATACCTGGGCAAGGGAGTTTAGAAGCGATCAATCAGGGCCTGGCTTGAAGCTCAGAGATGTCTCGCACCTCTTCCACCTCGTCCCGTCTGCGCCCATCACGACGTCGATGCACATCTCGCCGCAGTCTGATTCGGGAATGTCGAGCTCTTTAGCTTCCCACAGCTTTGTGCTGAGATGATCTTCGCCCTCAGCGTGGTCGCGATTGTGCTGGGATGGTTCTGCGGGAGCCTCCGAGGGGGAGTCTGGCCGGGAAACCACAAGCGGCACCCTTTCGAAGGAGGTTACGGCCTCGACGCGCAAGCTGGCATTTCGTTCGGACAACGCGGACCATGTATCGTCGTTGCGAGCGCTTCCCAACCACTCTCCAAGTGCCACCCGGGGATGATTCGGATCTGCATTGACTTCCCAAGAACGGCGGCGCATGCTACGTCCTGAAATCAAGGGATTCACTGCCCGAAAGCTCGTTCCCATTTCGGAGAACCAGCAGTGCACCACCGCGCCTGTGCCAGCGTCCTCAGACATGACGGGCCAGAGAGCTGAAAGAGCAGTCACATGCCGTACATAGAGTGAACGAATGCGCTGACATACCGTTCAGCAGACGAGCCCTCTCTGCCTGTGTTGCGGGGACGTATGCCTGTGAACGTATATGTTGAGAGAAGGAGCACGCAAAGGAGGGTTGACGCTCACATCGCGATCGATCGCTTTACCAAGGGAGAGGGGACCCCGAGCCCATTTGACGCGGCCCCCATGGCGGCGATCAAACACAAGTTCACCGAATCCAAATGGGTGCTGTGTGGTGGAAATCTGGATACGTACGCGAAATTGACAGCAGATTCAGCGGATCGAGATTACGTGCAGCGCGGGCAGCGGGCCTCGTCGTACCCAAAACTCCTTTGGAAACAACTGACGCAGCTCTAATGTTTCCAAGTGGTCGACAGCCATCTGTCCGTCAAACGGTCGGAAAGTACTTTGCGGTGGGGCCTGAATGCGGTCACGTACGCACATCTCCACCGTCTGACGCGTGTTAACTGCACAGACGTAGTAGACGCACGTCAACGATACGTACCATCTTTAAGATTGCGCGCAGTTTGCGCGTTCCGTGGAA
Source organism: Trametes versicolor FP-101664 SS1 (assembly GCF_000271585.1). Taxonomy (NCBI): domain Eukaryota; kingdom Fungi; phylum Basidiomycota; class Agaricomycetes; order Polyporales; family Polyporaceae; genus Trametes; species Trametes versicolor. The sequence goes on from NW_007360336.1 coordinate 537,582, forward strand.
AGAGCTGATGTATTCCTCGAATAGACAGTAATCTGATATCATAGCATCTTTAGTAGTGATGCAACTCTTGACGATGTTGATTAGTTGCAAACGTACCTTCCATCACAATATATGATGCCTCGTCTGGGCGTCCGGGACGGGAGTATCCCAGCATCGCCAATATATACGGATGACTGCGCATGAAAGTCACACACATACGCATTCACATATTGGGATAGAACTCACCAAACCTGCTTGGCCGATTTGACGGCCTCCATGAACCGACCCTGGTCGCGATGGGAGTATGCATGAACGACGACCTGGGTGTCGGACAGCTCTCCGGATGCTTTCGCGATTGCGCGGAAGCGGACGACGCGTCCGGCGTGCTTATGTGTCTCTACGTAGCTGAGTGTATGTTCACCTGCTTGCCTCGTGACAGCGGGAAGCGATTCCGCATCGCGAATGGGTTCTACCAGCTCAAGGTTTTCTTGTGCAAAGAGCCGGAACTATGATTGTGGTTATTAGTGCACCGGCCGGGCGTGATGTCGACAATGTAGTTCATCGTACTCTACCGTCAAACGTCGTGCTGGCGTTGAGGCGCTGAGCCAAATCCAATACACCAATCCGGATGCCCTTGGTCTCCCTGATGAGGACATCTCCCACACGCGCGGAGTCCTCGACATGCTGCAGGAGCCGATCGTTTGACTTTGCTAGTACGCCTATCCTCTGCTCAATGTCAACGCCAGTCTGCAACTAGGACCCGTAGCAAAGTCAGTGACAAGGCGGCATGCACGCGATTGTTGTACTTGCCATGAACAGTTTGATGGCATCCTCAAGCTGTGCGCTGAGCTTTCGGACCTCGTCCGCAATGTCTGTATGCCGCCGTACGAAGCTGAGGGCCCGTGTCCTGCGACGACGCTTCATGAGGCACTCTATACCGTGTAGAGTGCTGTTCCCAAAAGTACAAGCCGTCAAGTACTGCAGGAAAAACAAGAGGAGTGCATGAGCGTACCAGAGCAAGAGTTCTATGTGTCCCTCTGTCGCGATCGACTGTGTATTGCTGCTACACTGCTTTAGTTGATCGTAGACACCCAGACAGAAGTACGCGGCTCGTTCAGCGAGAGACTGGCATCCGTCGCGAGTGTCTTTGATCTCCTAAACGAGACGTGGTCAGTCTCAAGGGTCTTCCGATGTAGTGATCGAACGAGCATGCCTTTGCTTTCTCGACGATTATCAGAGCGACCTCGAGGGCGGAACTGAGGCCTGGAACAGGGATCTCGGCTGATACCGCTTTCGCTCCCCGTAGGAGCATAACAATAGGCTCTAGAGATGGCATGTAAGTAGCTGAACAACGGCGCGGAGTACTAGATGTGTGTTGCTGAGGATCGTCTGGGGCAAGGTAGCAAAAGGTGCGGCCGGCAGAGCGTACCAGATGATCAAATGAAGACTCGAAGCTTATCAGGCCTAGGACACCTTTATCCGCCTTCGGAGATGCCGTAATTGCGACAATCCGCCTGCTTGAGCAGTCAAAGGAACATGTTGGCGTGCAGAAGACATCATAGATCCTGTCACCCGGACCACATCGTGGGAGAGAGCGAGTAAGTCGGTACGCGTGGGCGAACACATGCGCGTATGTGATGCTCCTGCCGGTGTAAAGCTGAGAGAGACCCAGTCGCAGTCGAGCAGTACTAGCCGCACAGTGGAGGCAAATAGGGAGAGCGAGTGAGTGCAGAGAATTCAGGGCCGCGGGCGCTTATGCCGAGCGCGTTTCTTCTTCGGCTCCCATGTAAGTCCGTCTGCAGACTCCCTTCTCGCCGTTACTGCTGCACCCATCCCGCCTTCCCCTGGAGTTCTCCTTTTTTCTGGCTCGACACGGTGTCCATCGCCCGTTCTCCGAGTGCCTCTCTCTACAGCCACGTATCCCGCCGTCTCACCCTCCTCGGCCTCTGCTGGCACAGCAACGAGACCTGCACTCACTTTGTCAGCACGTCCTTGGCCCGCATCCTCGTGCCTACACGCCAATCAGAGACCTGAAGCGCACGTCGAGGAGTATCACAGGATGTTGGATACGACGATGTAGCGGACATTGCCATCTGGTACGTCGTCTATCAGTCAACGATCCCTGGACATAGCGTCATACATGTGGGTGCAGTAGGCCGTCTGGATGGCGACTACGACGAGTATGAGTATTCCTAACACCACTTGCCACATAAAGCGATATATCCGCGCGCATAGTATCTACGTCAACCTCAGGGTGAGTGGAGCGCCTCCCCGGTGCGTCTCTTGGATAGTCGAGCCATGCCTGCGCCTTAAAACAGCGTCAGACGAGCAACAACCGCGGTGCGCTGGGTCACCGACCTCTACGCTCTAAACTTAAATCTTCCGCATATACGAACCGCAGATCATAGATGCGGTAGGTATGCGTTCGTTTTGTTTGTAAAGAAGAATCGTTCATATATCGTCGCTGGTATATGCAGATTGAGCAACACCCGCCCTGCGGGTCGTCTTTGTCCTTCGGCCCGCGCGCTATAATCGATGGCTAGCAACTTCCCCTCACATAGCTTAGCGTCGTGCGAGCCCGCCGATGACCCCATCTACAAGCCCGTATTGAACAATACGCAGAGGTGTGCGCTGCACGTCTCGACCCGTCTCCGCCTTCGTGAGTGCACAACGCATGTCCCCCGCGTCACACATAACCTCCCCGGTGTTCCGCGGCTGACAAGAGGCCACCGCTCTACGATGATGCGGAACACGGCGATGCCGCCAGCACGACGGGAGACTGGGCCGCACCGAGGTACGTACGATCAGTCAATGTCGGCATCGTCTGCGCTGGAAGGAATGGTATCGGATTCGATTGTCGCTGCTTGCACGAGCAGATCGACGTCGCGATCAGGAGACCTCTATCACGAGCGGTGTCAGCGCGCTTTTAGGTGTGGGGACGTTCACTCGAGATGCACCATCGTTGAGAGCGGACAGCGGCGCACCCTACCTCGCAGAGCGAGGACACAGGGTCTTCAGCATCATCATTTTCACCACGCGGGTAGTACGTGCATGCACCGACCACTTATGCGCCGCGTGCTCTGTCACTCGCTTTCTCCGACGCCGCTCAGTGCAGCGCTGATTCGTTGCTTCTAGGCTTCAACTCCACCCCAGGAACGACCGACGCCCCTCGCGTACCCAAACACGGTCCTAGTAGGGCGTGTCTGTTCCCGCATAGGAAGGGCCATGTCGCTGCGGACAAAACGAGAGGCGGTACTAGGAACGAACAAGCAACCCAGCACTCCAACCCCAAACACTGCGCGACGCAAGCGCTGCCATGCATCTCAGCAGAACACGGATCGGGCACGGCCGGATCCCGCCCCATGCGCGTCGCGCCAACAGCTAGCCCTTCGCGCTCGTCTGCGTGCTCGTCTACCCGCCCGTGGCCCCGCGCGGGCGTTCGCCTGTACCTGGAAGCCTGCTTTGGCGGCAGCACGCGTCCATAGCGACCTCGTCACCGGATTTCTGGCGCGCGACACTCCGCGCTCCGACTCGTCGCTCGCTGCTCGAGCACTCAAGATTCGCTGGGGCTGCTGCGAAGGAGACATGGGGGCGTGCGTGTAGGCATCGATGGCATGCGGAGCCGCGTCCAACACATCCCTGCTCGCACTTCCCGTCGCTCTCCGGCCGCACGCTCCCACGTTTCGGAGCGGGACGCGCGCTCCTCGCGGGGATGCTCGATACAATGTAGACATTCGTTCAGACCGTAGGTGTCGTGCCCGGGCTCCCTGCTGAGCAATCTTACTACTTCCGTATCCCCGTCCATGGCGGAATTTGCGTGGCGTCCGCGACTGCGCTCGAGAGCGTTAATCTCCATACTTGCCATGAGCGACCGCGAGTACTCTATACGGACAACGCCGGAGTGTGTCCATGTGCTATTCGAATGCATCGGGAAGATGGCTGTGGCACGGCGGTATGGTCTACTGACCTGCTTTGACGATTGACACACAATGGGGAACACGGTCCACTCGCGGGCACTGTCGCGTCCATAGTGAGAGCTCGCCGCCCCAAACTTGCTGCCGTGCGTGCATTCAGCAGTCGCTACGACTCGATCCGAGGGTGTATATGCGACGAGAAATAGTGCCGCAGGGGCGACAGCTTCTTCGACTGCCGAAGGAGCGCGAGAGGTTCAACCACGTCTACGGTGCGGGCTCGGCTTCGAACACCAGCCCTTCCTATGAGCGCCCCGCCAAAAAATTCATTCACATAATACTTGCGAAAGGTTCGAAGCATGCTATCGATAAACATGGCGGCAGTACTGAGCATTCGAGTGGGGTTACAGTGTGGAAACGAAGCGAGTGCGCAAGGCGAGTCAGGGGCGAGATGGACAAGGGTGGAAGAGATACGTTGAGCGTAATCTTCGAGCATGAGATACACGGCCGCACCGGCTGCAGGGTGAGCAGGATGAGTACGAGTAGCCGCAACAGGGGGCGGAAGCGGTACATACTTCTGCGACGTCAAGACGGATACTCGCCACATGCAAGTCCCGTGGCTTCGTCCTCTTCTGCACTGTGATACTCTTCCGCGCTATCGTCTCCCGCGTCCGTCGCGTCCTCATAGTCCGACTCCGGAGACTTGTGTTTCACCCCGAGGACGTGATCATCGTTGCTGGAGCCCGATGCGAGGGATTCGGCGTCAGAGTTTCCGGTGCCATCTCCATCGCTATTGTCCGTTGCGACACTATTTCCACCAGAGTCATCCGAGTTGCTAGCATGGGTGTCACTAGTCGTATGATGGCTCTCTTGGTACTCTCTGAATGCAAAGAGCTCGTCTTCACCGAGCTGCAGAAATTCGGTGGCCATCCTATCGGAATGTGCAGTATCAGTACAATACCCGACATATAAGCCCTAAATCGACACCGGTGCGTACTTTGTCTGTGTGGTGAATACGAGGTCTCCAAGCACTTGCGTCGAAGTGAACAGTGGGGCCTCCACGCCCTCCTCAATGGGCTCAAACTGTGGTGTCGAATCGAAGATGATACCTGCCGGCACGGAGGTGGGATACTTCTCCGACGACCAGAATCCGGTGGGAATATTGCAGTCGTGAGCGGAACTGTCACCGCCGTCGAATTGCAAAATGAAGAACCAAAGTGGTGGGTATACCTGCTCAGTGGCATGCGCGCTCATCGTGATGGTAGTCTCAGTGAAATATGCTCGGGCCTGAGCTAGACATCCCCATCAGCGACCGAAACACAGAAAGACAGAACGGGCGCACCTATATCGATGCACGCGTATTGTCCTTGAAGGACAGATAGATCCGGTAGCGCATGCAGCATCCTCGAGGCTGCATCGAATCTGTCCGGCGCGCGTACAAGTTGCCGAAATAGAAGTGTCGTATTCACAGGAATGCGGGAAAATTGGTATCTGAGGGGTTGATTGAGATGAACTAGATCGCGGTGCGAGCAGCTCGGATATTGTTCTCACCTCTTCCATCTTGTCTGGCCCCCGCCCGTGCCTAGCTCGATTTCGATGCACATCTCGTCAAGGTCCGATTCCGGGATATTGAACCAATCGGCCATGTGCAACCTCTGCTCAAAATCATGGCCTTCTGCCCTCGTGAGCTGACTGGTGAGACCGCTCGATTGGTGTACTTCGCAGCGACTCACCTTGCCCGGGACTGGGAAGTACTTCTGGTACACTCTGCATTCTTACAGCGACCTCGAACACGGGATCTTGTGCAGACAGACAGGTCCCATCTTCGTCAAAGCTGTTGCATCCCAGCCACACTCCGAGTGGATACCGTGAATAGTCAGCAATATGCTCCCAAACATACCACCATGAGCGACCTGGGAGGAGGTCTGACATGTATTCTCGAGTGGGGCTCAGGATGCATGATAACCAATGCTGCACCAGAATGTCCACGTGCGCAGATGCAATGGCACGAAGAACTGACACGGTAGTCAGCAATCACACTTACAGGTAATCGTTTGCATGCCGTACATTCTATCCTGCCCATCCTATCTTCTTGCGCAACTGGGACATCTATTCTCTGTGTATAGGTATAGTGAGAGTGGGCGCATGATGAGGGTCATGATTCCTACCTGAAGATCGTCTGGCTTCTCAAGTGCGAGGGGATCCCGAGCCCATTTGATACGGCCTCCACGGTGGTGATCAACAACCACCTCGTCTGATCTGATGGTATGGATATCTTCATTTGTATCCTGCATGGACATGACATATGGGCGGTAAGTCAGTAGACCTGGTGGTTTTGTAGCAGGTACATCATACCCAATATGAACGCATGGGCAACAGTCGACGCAGATTCACCTGAGTTTCAACATGGTTGATGGCCATCTGCCTCCGATACATTCAGAACTCGACTACATCCACCGGATCACTGGTTGAGTTGAGGTATACGTACACAAATCGCTGCCTCCTTTATAGATCTTGTCAGCTTCGTAACAGTATCAGGGACATCGAGGCTACGTGCCATTTGCATGATCACTCGTAACTTGCTGGTTCCACGAAATGAGCTGAGATGCTCCACAAAAGGAATGCAGTCTATCGAAGAACAGGTCAGCCGCGGAGACAGACATTGAATATTGGCCGTTGTGAGTGATATGTCGCCGTACCTTCCATCACAATGTAAGCGACCTGGTCTGGATCTCCTGGACGCGAGTATCCTAGCATAGCCAGCAAATTAGGATGGCTGTTGTATGTCGGTCAGATGCACATCCCCAGGTAGAGCGATTTGGACGTACCGGCGGGATTGCCTCGCAAGGTTCACTGCCTCCACAAACTGCTGACTTTTGCGATCAGGATATTCGTATACGACCACCTGTGTTCCTGTCAGGTCACCCGCGGCCTCCACGACGGCGCGGTAGCGGAAGACGCGGCCGGTCTGCGAGCGAGCGACCACCTTGACAAGGGTACGTTCATCTCCGTGTCGCCCGGTCATGTCATGATGCAGCTTTGCTGAGTCGCCGATGGGCTCTAAGTAGGCCAGATTCTCGTGAGCGAAGAGCCGGAACTACGACGTCGATCGTTAACGGGCCACAGTAGTGGTATGCAGAGTCAAATGCTTACATTTCCATCAAATGCGGCACTCCCTCTCACGCGTTGCGTGAGGTCTGACAGGCCAGTGCGGATCTCTCCGGTGTCTCTGACAACAATTTCTCCGACGCGTGCTGAGTCGTCGATGTGCTGCATTAGACGGAGATTCCCGCTCGTCAGCGTGTTCATGCTGTCGTCAATGGTGAGTGCAGCCCGCATCTAGCGACAATCGTGACATCAGTGGTCTTGAGCGCGAAGTGATCAGCTCGGACTATACCATGAACATACGGAAGGAGTCCTCGAGCCTCATGGTCAGCACCTTGACCTCATCGGCGATCTTGTCACGGCTGAACACAAAGCGAATGCGATCTCGCGTTCTGGGGCGTAGGCGGCGGTCCATCAAATTCTCAATGTCTTGTAGGTTCCTTGTGTTGAATTGTGCGCGATAAGAATGATAAAGAGATTGAGCACGGAACAACTCACAGCAGGAACATCGTGACATACTCCTTGAGCCCCGTGTCGCTGCTCCCATTTCTGAGCTGCTGGTATACTGCAAGTACGAAGTCCGCAACACGCTTGGCGAGAGCGCGGCAGTCATCCCGAGTGTCTTTAATATCCTAAGTGAAGCGCAGGTTACCACAGAGGCATTCGAGTGTGGACGGAGTGCACGGACCTTTGCTTTCTTCGCGATACTGAGTGCGCAGCCAACGGCGGTACTGAGCCCCGGGATGGGAATTTTGTCCGCTGCGAGGTTCGCAATTTCGAGCGCCTTAATCGACGTCTCAAGGAGCTCCATAGCGGGCGGACGTCAGAGGTACTCAGAGTGCGAGATAGAGGGAGTGTTAGCACGATGGCGGCGAGTCTACAGATGGGGGAGTGGGTATAAAAGGGCACCAGCGGCTTGGGGCCGGTGCGCAGAGGTGTATTAGGGTTTAGAAGACATCACCTCACGTTCCCCGAGGCTGTACGAGAACCCACGTTGTGGCAGGGTTCTTCCAGGAATGACCTGGGGGCGCTGGAGCGTCGCTATTTGCATCCTGGTACTTCTCTGTTAGCTAACGCGGACCGCCGCTCGCACTGAAGGCGGTGCTTGGCAATGAAAGGCGGCAGTATCTTAGGCATGTGGGCATGGGTCTATCAACCGCCGCTGACCGGTCTCCCGAGTAATACTAGCAGAGCTACTAGCTGTCGCTGTGTGAGCCGCCAGCTAACCACACCAAGGTTATGCTCCTAGTCTTTCGTAGAGTCGACGGCCTCGTCGTGGCGCCTCCCCGCACACCGCCATGTGCACGTTGAGCGTGACAATGTCAGCTCCTCCGCTCGTCCTGGGCGCCATACAGAACGCGGCGTAGTTGAGCACGTTTC
>NW_007360336.1:545976-548370 GCF_000271585.1 Trametes versicolor FP-101664 SS1
GCGAGTCTACAGATGGGGGAGTGGGTATAAAAGGGCACCAGCGGCTTGGGGCCGGTGCGCAGAGGTGTATTAGGGTTTAGAAGACATCACCTCACGTTCCCCGAGGCTGTACGAGAACCCACGTTGTGGCAGGGTTCTTCCAGGAATGACCTGGGGGCGCTGGAGCGTCGCTATTTGCATCCTGGTACTTCTCTGTTAGCTAACGCGGACCGCCGCTCGCACTGAAGGCGGTGCTTGGCAATGAAAGGCGGCAGTATCTTAGGCATGTGGGCATGGGTCTATCAACCGCCGCTGACCGGTCTCCCGAGTAATACTAGCAGAGCTACTAGCTGTCGCTGTGTGAGCCGCCAGCTAACCACACCAAGGTTATGCTCCTAGTCTTTCGTAGAGTCGACGGCCTCGTCGTGGCGCCTCCCCGCACACCGCCATGTGCACGTTGAGCGTGACAATGTCAGCTCCTCCGCTCGTCCTGGGCGCCATACAGAACGCGGCGTAGTTGAGCACGTTTCCCCGTGCAGATTTGATTCGGTGTGGCCCACGGAGTCGCCCGCCAGTGGTCCAAGCGAGTTGATTGGGTACGATGAATGCGTGCGTCTTCAATGCGATGCCGGGCGGGGAGCTCTTACCGTACGTGTCAAGTACGTAGTTGACGAACACAGCCCGGCGGCGCCTGGCAGGTGCCACCCGGCGAACGCGCGCTTCTTCTCCGCATCCACTGGGCTCGAAGGCTATGTCCTAGCGGCTACGCAATGCCTCACAGACGCAGACGTACCCTGGAGCCGTCCTGCACGGCATCGCGCAGCGTCACGAGGATGTTCCTATCGCTAGCGATGAGGATCCGCCGGACTGTGCGCTAGGGTCAGCCGCTCAAACGGAGCGGAGATGGAAGGGCCTGCCCAAAAGAAGTTATATGTGCGCTCTCATAAGCTTCTGGGTGCGTATGGGTCGTTCAATAAACATAATGCGGACCGTAGGGAGCGGGTGCACGGGCGTAGTTGACACGGCAGGAGTGAGTTGGCACCTTCCTGGGCGAACAGCGAGCACAGACATATAGGGACTTTGTTCCCGTCCGTGTCGAGCAGACGCCAGCGCGGTCCATTCGGGCGAGCATGGCAAGACGTACCGCATGCATCGAAATATGTCCCTTCCCGTACGTTGTGCTGCGCAACTCGTATCGAAACCCTGGCCGGTGGACGGCGTCACGGACGACCCCTTGTTGACGCCCACGAAAGCTTACCCATGTCTGATGCCCACGAAAATCGGGTTGTCAGCTGTGCTGCGACGTGGAGGTAGGCGACTTGAATACTGACCTCCTTCTACAGCTCAGTACAACTGGGAAGCGGATTCGCGTACTACATCTGCGGCTTGAGCGAGTGCTCGTGACTGAGGTCAAAACACGCGACTAGATGAGCAGCTGTTTGAACAGCGGGCTGTTCTCGAAGAACCGCTCGAGTGCTTGACAGGTGGACTGGCATACTGCTTGTGAAACTAAACTTTGCCGTCAGATTTCACGTATTCAGCGTGTACGCCGTAGGTAGCACTCACAGTCGTAATCCGTCTGTCTTCGGGAAGCGCCCAAAATCCTGGTAGAAAAGTATTTTCGCCGAACGAGGAACTTAGATCGCAGGCCGCTCATCTCGGAGTGGAAGGCGGAGGAGAGTATCGGCGGGGAGCTTGAGGTCGAGGTGCGCGCGCAGATGGCCGCCTTGCAGGATCGGCCGCCTAGGATCAGTGGCGTGCAAAAAGCTGACTGAAACCCTTGCTTTGAGTAACACATTGAGAGCTTGATGATAACGTCAATATCTTACACTATTCAAAAACAAGCAGATCAGCATTCCACGATGATAGCGAACGACGAGAGCCCGTGCTTACCGACACACTTCATCAGACTGACCAGTGGAAAGGACTCTACAAGACGATATTTTCCAAAAATACCACCTGAAGAGGTTCCTGGCCGACAGCTTTCCATTCTAAACAGACTGGCAAGACTCCAGGAGCTCGAGGTGGTAATGTTGCGCCCGGGCAGAACTTCAAGAATACGGCTCGTCCTATGTCCATCCGCAGGCAGAGCCCGGGCAGGGACGTGCTAGTCTGATCATGAAGTTCTGCTCTACGCGAGAGCTCTAGCAGTTTTGTAAGCCAGTTATCAGAGCAGACACCATATTGGAGAGGGCTCAGAGTTCGGGGCAGATGACACGACAGTGAGTACGATCGTGAATTTGGCGTAGGCGTCCGGGCACCCGACGTGTTGTTTATGGACCAAACAAAGCCACGCGAGTGCTGTGGCCCGCTCGAGTCGGAGTCGCCCGCCCTGCGCTCTGGTGCTCGTTCCGTCTTCCCTTGCATCGCGGGTCCTGCCTCGACGCGTCTATCGCTCTCCTCTGCTTGCATGAC
>NW_007360336.1:548507-552836 GCF_000271585.1 Trametes versicolor FP-101664 SS1
CCACGAAAAACGATAGCCAGCGCTGTCTGCACCCGGAAATCCTGCAACACTCGAGGCTGGGCGCCTAGTTGAGGACGCTAGACACGATGATACCGCGGTCATCCTGCCTCAAGAGCGTCGTCTATCAGACTAGTACGATCTCTTGCCACCATAAACCGGCGTTTGCGCCACGCGAAAGCATCGGGCGAGTACACGCCACGCTGCGCTGGGTTATCGTCCTCACATTCCGCCACCACCATCGTGCCCGTGCCCTGGCATGCGAAACGACGCGCATATATGCACCGCGGAACGTAGATCCGGTAAGTGCCATCTCGCCGCGTGTACCTAGCAGGCACATTGAAAGCTCGTTGCTTACATGTGCAGATTGAATGACACTCGCGTAGCAGGCCGCCCGTGTCAGTGGTCCTCCGCACGTGCACTATACTCGATAGCCAGCAATGTGTCTGTGACCGCCTCTGGGACAGCGCCCCTCACCGCGTAGGGCTCATCATGCATACGCTGCGCTTATTGGCCCCGCCTTCGCACTCATTTGTGCGGAAGATTTGGCCACACCGGAGTGAGTTTGCCTAACAAATCTCGGTACTATCTGCGCTGAAAAGCAAAAAGGTGTCGGACTCGGGCGTTGCGTGGGCAGAGGAGCGCCGTCGCGGCTGAGAACACTGTATGATGAGCAGCATCAGCGCGGCGTCGGACGTGGCTATGTCCACTCGACACGTATCGACGTCCATGACGCTCGTCTTGCTCTACGTATCGCTGTGCGAATACACCTACGGTGTCCAGAACAGCATAATGCGCACCGAAGGTACTGCTATCATCTATAGCCGCGCGTGGTACGTGCACGCACTCACTACGCGCCGCGGAAGGGTAAAATCGTAGCGAGAGAGGGGTAATGGACCACCGAGGGGTATGTAATCGTTTCCTCTGACCTGCATCCGCTCACACTGCAGTGCTTATACATCTCTTCGAAACAGCTTTGATCGCACTGCGATGCATCTGTCTCTGGCATCCAATTCCACGTACGTAACCCCGCGGGCTTGCACACGTCTGCGCAGACACAGGACGACTCGCCGGGACGCACGGGACGAACCGCAAAGCGAGATCAGGGACGATCCTGCGCACCCATCGACATTGCGCAGCTGTATAAGCTACGGCGCCGGCTGCGTGTCTCCCACCACCATCCATCCGACGACGTAAGGTCGCAATACAGCACTCCATTCAACGCAACGCGACTCGGTGCCGGTTACACAATGCAGTCTAACACGAATCTGGCGCAGACGTAGCCCGTCATCTGCATCGCGCTCGCGCCCTGCTCCGTGAGTCCTACGCTCATCTTCCCGCCCGTATTCCCCCGCGTGCATTGAACGACGTGCCCTCACGCAGTGTCCGATTCATACATGAACTGGCATGCAGGAGCTTACGGCGGCGGCCGGGTGTGTTGTGCCGAGATCTGGGTCGATGTCCGCCGGTAGCTTTCTGCGCATCCCCGCGTGTGTGCACATTGCGTACGCCGGCGGGGCACGATAGACCATCCTCATGCCGGTTCTTAGTGTACACGACAGGGCATTATCGCGCTGCCGAACGTGTCTTGCATTCGATGTCCTCCGCACGCTGCGCATGTAAATACTTAGGCTGCTCGTCATTGCGGACGTCCGCGCGCGTCGAGAGGAAGAGAGGCCATGTGCGTATGGAAGCAGAAAGCGGCACCATGCAGGTCCGCAAGGTACGCGCCCAACTCCCGCGCGGTACACATCTAGGAGTAGGGGTACGCGCTCCCCATGTTCGCGCTCAGTAACCTGTATCGTAGATGCCGCGTGCGGTTCCCGTCATACTATGATACATGCATTGGCTATCACGACAGCTGATTCGAGGCATACCACCACTGTGAGTATAAAAATGTCACGCGAGGGCGTGGTTACCCTGTGAAGCAGACTATGAGGAATCAGTAGATATTGACCCAAGATAGTCCAATGCATACCTCTGCGACGTGAAGACGGACAGTCTTCGCATCCCGGGACCTCGTCCTCTGCCTCACCGAGTATTTGTCGGTGTTATCGTAGTCCACGACATTGCGCCCTCGTATTCCGAAACGAGAGATCAAGTCTAGATCGACGGACACACTGGCCGGGGATCATCGCTGTCCACGTACGTCGCGGCGCCATTCGAAACTTGACGAACACAGCCCAGCGGTGTCCGAGCGCGGCAAAACGCAGAGGGTATCTCCGTGGTGCCCGGTCTCGAGAACTGCATCGCGGTCGCCCGTATTCGCGCGATACCGATCTACCGACGCAGACGCACCCTGATAATTTTTCACAGAAGCTTACGCAGGGTCGCGTGTGTTCATGCTGCTCGCGGAGAGGACCCACCGCACCGTGCGCTGAAGTCAGCTATGTATGCGGAGTGCAGATCGCGGGGCGTACCTAGAAGATGTCGAACGGGAGCCCCACGTTGCCGATTTCGGAGATGTCGTCCGAGGACTGCGCGACTTGTCAGGGGCGACTGCATGAGTGCAGATCTGGTGAGATGCTGCGGCACGGCCCCGGTCAGTCGAAACCTCGGGTCCATCCAGTTCTACGCCGAGTTGTAACACGCGTTCTGGGTGAATTCACCCACGCAATGAGTGTATCCCTGCTCATGTAGCCTTAGGAAACGCTTGACCCCAGGTAGAGCTGCCTTGAACTTACTTGCGCCGATATCGTAGGCTGATTAGCATGGCAGAGGGTACTGGCGCAGAGGTTTAAAGCGAGGTGCACGCACAGACGGCCGCTTCCTAGCTTCCGTAGAAACGTACTGTACAAGTGCAATCATCGTTGGGCTGGCGGACACTCTTGCTATGCTATGTGTGGAATATCGAGAGCTCGAGCTGGTCAAAAGGGCGTGTATTAGCATTCATGGCCGCTACGACTTCCATAAGGATAGCTCGTGAGTTCTGTGCGACGTACTTTTCCGACTACGAGTTGGACTGCGACGAAGAGCATCCCTATAAATGGCACCTGCTGTAGACCTTGTGCACGCTTGACCTGGCAGTCGCTTGCTAAACCAAAGTTCGGGAGGTGTGGAGGTTACGCAAAGCGCAGCTCGCATCTGTGGGTGCTATTCGTGTGGCGAGGCTCCGTCTAGTGCGCCATGAGTTCATTGCGGCTTGTAAAAGCGAGTCTAGGTAGCAGAGGGTGAGACGAAGAGAGACAGGCAGAGTACGATCGCAGACCTCGCGTAGGCGCCCGCCCACCACGTGTTGTGTATGGGCCAAACAAAGCCACGCGAGCGCTTCAGTCCGCTCGAGTCGGAGTCGCTCTCGCCAGGTCGTCGTCCGTCTGAGCGCGGCTTGTCTGACCTCCGACCAGTCAGACTCGCTGTTCGCCTCCCACACCCTCGCAGTACCTCCACGACCTAGATACGCCCTGAATCTGCTCTTGCTATACCCATACCGCTTTCCCTTGGGGCTCGCCTTTCCTCCGGCTCGACGCGTCCGTCGCCGTCTTTTGCTACTACACTGCTGCTCGTCTGCACCCGCTCTCTGCAAAGCTCTACAGTAAAGCCTCCCGCCTTCCTACCCTCCTTGGCCCCTCCGAGACTTGCCGGATGCATTAGCCGGCACACATCCATAACACTCGTGTCAGCGTTTGCCTCCCGGAGCCTTCACTGGCGCCGCAATCGAGACCTGCACTGCCTTCCTCAAGACGTCCTCAGTGAGCATTTTCCGGCTTGCACGTCCACTAGAGTCCTGAAGAGCACACCTAGGAGCATCGCCGGGCGCTGGGTACGACGATGTCGCGGACATCGCCGACCGGTTCGTCGTCTCTGGGTTGAGGATTCTTGGATGCCGATCCGTGCTCCTTCCGTAGTTTCTCGCTCGTGAGCTTCGGTAAGTCGTTTTCTGTGCTACGTTTTGCTCGGCGATATGGATACCAGCTACGATGACCGTGGATATTTCTAACCCCACTTGCGATAGAAACGACATATCCGTGGACACATCATCTACGTCTTCCTCCGCGTCGCTGAACCGCCTCTCCTGTGTATCCCTTAGATAGCCTTGCCGATGCCTTGGGACAGCGTTAGGCGAGCACAAGCCACGCTGCGCTGGACAACGACCCTCAAGACACTATGGCATTAACATGCTCTGGCAGATCAAATCATGTGCGGCTATAAATCGACCGGTGCGGTAAGCATGCGGACGCCTACTTAGAAATACATTTTTTAATGTGCGTTGTCACTTATATGCGCAGATTCGGCGACACGCACGTCGCAGGCGGTCTTCGTCGATGTCCTTCGGCCCGTACACTATCATCGACTGCCGTCAATTCCCCGCCGCATCCACGCACGCATCACTCA
>NW_007360336.1:553495-579234 GCF_000271585.1 Trametes versicolor FP-101664 SS1
GCTAGAAAGACAGCGTCGGATTCGGGCGCTTTCGAGCGCACGGCTGTCCACTCAAAGTTTCCCGTCGTTGTGAGCCGGCAGCGCCGTTCTACGACCATATATTGTCATGTAAGGATACACAGTACGTAGCGGAGATACCGGAAGTTAGCGTCGTCGTCGTCTACACGCGCGAGCAGTGCGTTCATGCATCGAATGATCGAACACTGTGAGCACTATCGGTCGTTCCCCCCGATTTCGCTCTCAGTGCAGCGCTGATTTGCTTCTTCTACTAGGGCTCCACTCCACCTCGGGACGATCGCCTCTCGTATACTTGTATACCTGAACATCGCCCGGCCGCGGCATGTCTACGTGCACAGGCCACGCCAGAGCACAACCTGACAGGCAGCGCTGGGAACAAACGCGCGGAGGTTTCCAGTGCAATACGGTTGGACAGGTCACCGCGTCGATAGCCTGTCCTCCGCCGCCGCCGACCCGACAGTTCAAGGTCGCAAGGCAGCACCCCAATCCGAATAGTACGGCTCGACGCAAGCTATGCTACGAATCGCAGTGCAACACGGATCGGGCGCGCTCGGAGTCCGTCGACTGCGTGTCGCGTCCGAAGAACCTCGCTCTAATGAGCCTTCCGCTCTCGTTGCCTACCCGATCGTGCTCCCGCGCAGGCGTTGTCCATCTTGTACTCGGGAGTCTGCATCGGCGGCACTACGCGTTCCATCTCGACATCGTAACCGGATTGCCAGCGCGGATGTCCGCGCGCGGCACTCCTTGTTGCTTGCCGGTCTGCCAAGGAGACAAGAGGACGAGTGTTTGGACGCTCAGAGCGGGCGCGCAGTGTGTGTCCACACAGCCCTACTCGCATGTCGCTTCGCTCGCTGGCTGCATGTACATACATCCAAACAGAGGCGTGTGTTCCCCCGCCGCCAACTCGACGCATGATGATGTAGACATTTTCTGGTGCTATAGCCTGTATCGTGCCCTGAGCAATCTTACTGCCGTATCCTCGTCCAAGGCGGACTTTGCGCGGCGTCCGCGACCACGCTCGAGAATGTTACTCTCCATGTTTGCCGTTCTACTCCATGGTACCTGGGAGATGGCTGTGACACGGCGACCTGGCTCACTAACATGCTTTGATGACGGAGTTATTGGGAGGGGAACACGATCCGCTCGGGAGTGTTGTTACTATCATCACAGTGAAAACTCGCGCCGCAACCTGGTGCAGCCGTACGTTCAGCAGTCGCTACGACTTGATTCGAGGATGCGTATGCGAATGAGGTTGTGCGATGAGTGGCGCCGCCGGCGGGTCGATGGCGCCTTCGACCACCGGAGGAGCCCGAGAGGGTTACTCATGTCTAGGCTGTGGGTTTGCCTTCGAACATCAGTCCTTTCTATCAGCGCACCGCGAAGAAATCATATATATAATATTTGCGGAAGGTTCGAGGAATGCTATCCATGAAAACGAGGGTGATACCGAGTGTTCGAGTGAGGTTACATTGTGGAAACGAAGTGAGGGCGCAAGGCGAGTCGAGGATGGAATGGACAAGGGTGGGAGTTCGTTGAGTGGAATCCTCGAGCATGAGATACATGGACAGACCGGCTGCGGGCCAAACAGGATGAGTACGAGCAGCCGCAACGGGGGAAGAATCAGAACATACTTCTGCGACGTCAACATGGACACTCGCCGCATGCGAGTCTTGTGGCTTCGTCCTCTTCTGCACTGTAATATTCTTCCGTGCTATCGTCTCCCGCGTCCGTCGCGTCCTCATAGTCCGACTCCGGAGACTTGTAGTTCACCCCGAGGACGTGATCTTCGTTGCTGGAGCTTGATGCGAGGGATTCGGCGTCGGAGATTCCGGCGCTACCTTCTTTAGAAATGCTGTCGTCCATGGCGACACCATCTCCGCCGGAGTCGTCCGAGTCGCTAGCATTGGTGTCGGTAGTCGAATAATGGCTCTCTTGGAACTCTCTGAATACAAAGAGCTCATCTTCACCGAGCGCTATAATCTCGGTCATCCTCCTACCGGAGTGTGCCGTATTAGTATGATACCCGAGATACAAGCCCCAAATGGGCACCGGTGCGTACTTTGTGCGTGTGGTGAATGCGAAGTCTCCAAGCACTTGCGTCAAAGTGAACAGTGGAGCTTGCTCATGTTTACTGATGGCCTCAAACTGCGGTGTCGAATCGAAGATGATACCCGCCGGCACGGAGGTGGGATACTTCTCCGACGACCAGAATCCGGTTGGAATATTGCAGTCGTGAGCGGAACCTTTGTTGCCGTCGAATTGCAACACGAAGAACCAAAGCGGTGGGACTACCTGCTCAGTGGCATGCACGCTCTTCGTGATGGTCGTCTCAGTGAAATATACTCGGTACCGGACTAGACATCCATATCAGCGACCAAAAAACAGACAGGCAGAACGGACGCACCTATACTGATGCACGCGTATTGTCCTTGAAGGACAGATAGATCTGGTAGTGTACGCATCATCCTCGAGGCAGCATCAAGTCCGTCCAGCGCGCATACAGGTTGCTGAAACAGGAGTGTCGTGTTCACGGGAATGCAGGAATATTGGTATCTGAGTGGTTGATTCAGATGAACTAGATCGAGGTGTGAGCAGCTCGGATATTGCTCTCACCTCTGCCATCTTGTTCGGCCCTCGCCCGTGCCTAGCTCGAATTCGATGCACCGCTCGTCAAGGTCCGATTCCGGGATATCGAGCCGTTCATCGATCCTCAACCTCTGGAAAAAATCATGGCCTTCTTACCCTCGTGAGCTGACTGGCGAGACTGCTCAATTGGAGTACTTCGGGGCGACTCACCTTGCCTGGGACTGGGAAGTACCTTTGGTACACCCCGCATTGTTACAGCGACCTCGAACCCGGGATCTTGTGCAGATAGACAGGTCCAATCTTCGTCAAAGCTGTTGCGTCCCAGCCACACTCCGAGTGGATACTGTGAATAGTCAGCAATATGCTCCCAAATCTGCCACCATGAGCGACCTGGGAGGAGGTCTGACACATATTCTCCAGAGGGGCTCAGGATGGATGAGAACCAATGCTGCACCACAGTGTCCACGTGTGCACATGCAATGGCACGAAGATCTGACACGGTAGTCAGTAATCATACTTCCAGGGAATGGTTTGCATGCCGTACCTTCTATCATGCACATCCTATCTTTTTGCGCAGCCGGGAGATCTATTTTCTGTATGAAGGTATAGTGAGAGTGGGCGCATGATGAGGGTAATGATTCTTACCTGACAATTGTCTGTCATCTCGAGTGCGAGGGGATCCCGAGGCTGAGCCCATTTGATATGGCCTCCATGGCGGTGGTCAACTACAACCTCGTCTGATCTGATAGCACGAAGTTGTACACTTGCATCCTGCATGGACAACGCATATGGGCAGTAAGTCAGTAGACCTGGTGGTTCTGTGGCAGGTTCATCGTACCCAATATGAATACACGGGCAACAGTCGACGCAGTTCCACCTGAGTTTCAACATGGTTGATGGCCATCTGCCTCCGATACATTCAGAACTCGACCACATCCACTGTATCAGTGGTTGAGTTGAGGTATACGTACACAAATCGCTGCCTCCTTTATTGATCTCGTCAGCTTCGTAGCAGTATCAGGGACATCGAGACCACGTGCCATTTGCAGGAGCACTCGTAACTTCCTGGTTCCACGCAATGAGTTCAAATGCTCCACAAAAGGAACATAGTCTATCGAAGAATAGATCAGCTGCGGAGACAGGGATTGAATATTGACTGTTGTGAGTGATATGTTGCCGTACCTTCCATCACAATGTAAGCAGCCTGGTCTGGATCTCCTGGACGCGAGTATCCTAGCATAGCCAGCAAATTAGGATGGCTGTTGTATGGCGGTGAGATGCACGTCCCCAGGTAGAGCGATCTGGACGTACCGGCGGGTTTGCTTCGCAAGGTTCACTGCCTGCACAAACTGCTGATTGTTGCGATCAGGATATTCGTATACCACCACCTGTGTTCTGGTCAGGTCGCCCGCAGCTTCCACGACGGCGCGGTAGCGGAAGACGCGGCCGGTTTGCGAGCGAGCGACCGCCTTGACAAGGATACATTCGTCTCCGTTCTGCCCAGTCATGCTATGATGCAGCTTTCCCGAGTCGACGATGGGCTCTAAGTAGGCCAGATTCTCATGAGCAAAGAGCCGGAACTACGACGTTGATCGTTATGAGGGCACACTCCAGGAAGCGGTAAGCAGATTCAAATACTCACATTTCCATCGAACGTGGCGCTCCCACTGACGTGCTGCGTGAGGTGCGTGATGCCATCGCGGATCTCTCTGGTGTCTCGAACGACAATCCCTCCGACGCGTGCTGAGTCGTCGATGTACTGTAGCATACGGAGGTTCCCGCTTGCCAGCGTGTCCTGGATGGAGAGCGCAGCCTGAATCTAGTGACAATCGTGCCATCAGTGGGATTAAGCGCGACGGGAGCCGCTCGGTCTGTACCATGAAATTGCGATGGGAGTCTTCGAGCTTTGTGGTGAGCGTCTTGACCTCCTTGGAGATCGTCCCGCAATTGAGCACAAGCAAGATGCGATCTCGCTTTCCGGCTCGCAGACGGCGAGCCATCAAGCTCTCGATGTCCAGCAAGTTTCTTGTGTCGGATCGAGTCAGTTCAAACCGACGTAGAGGGGTCGAATGCTAATACGCACTGCAGAAATGTCGTGACATGCTCTTCCGCCTCCACTCCGCCACCGCCGTTCTTGAGCTGCTGGTATATTGCCAGCACAGATGTTGCCGCACGTTCGGCGAGGGCTCGGCATTCATCTCGAGTGTCTTTGATCTCCTAAGCGCAGCGCACTGCAGGTTACCAAAGAATGACCATGCGCGTAGACGACTTATACTTACTTTGGCTTTCTTCGCGATACTGAGGGCACATTCGACGGCGGTGTTGAGCCCGGGGATGGGGATTTCGGCCGTTACAGGCTTTGCTAACTCTAGCGCCGTGATCGATACATCAAGGAACTTCATGACGTCGGACGAACGACTCGGGGACTTCGAATGGGTGCGAGAGGGGGCTCTAGGTGATCCCGGTGGTGGTAAGTCTGCAGGCGAGAGGACGAGGACAAGAGGTCGCTGACGACGTGCCGGGGTGCAGAGGCTATGTAGGGCGTATTAGGGTTTCGGAGACGTTGCTTCGTGTTCCCAGTGGCTGTACGAGAATACAGGATATGGCAGGGCCCTTGCAGGTACTGAAGACGCTCAAGTGTCAACAGCGCCATTCAGATCCTAGTACTTTTTCTGTTAGCCAATCCGAGCCCCCCGTTTGCGCAGAAGGCAGTCCACGGTGGTGAAAAACCTTTAGATCCTTGCATCAGTATGGAAACTGCCCATACAGTATGCGGCACCGGGCGGGGAACTCTCGCAGTACCTGTCAAGCACGTTATGATCTACTTCATGAACACAGCCTAGCAGTGCCCATGTGCGGTGAACGCATACTTCTTATATACGTCCAGGCTCGAGAGCTATATCCAGGTCGGCGACAGCTAATTGCAGCGCGATATCACAGTCGCACAATGCATCACAGATGGAAACGCACCCTGGTCTTTTCCTCCACGGAGTTGCGCTAGGGAGCGGAATTCGCAGGGCGTACTACCCGGAAGAATTCGCAGAGCGCCCTACATAATATTTCCGGGTGCGTATGGGCGTTCAACGGGTCCAGCGCAAGCGTGCACAGCGCGGCCTTATAGAGACATAATATAGCGGCTTCCGGTGCTCTTTCTTGCGCCAGAGGCTTTTTGTGTTTTTCTTAGTAACCAGTTTCGTTAGCGGAGGAGATGCATATGAGGAGGGCCCCAGGCAAGGCGGAAATGTCGCATAGGCGCCCGGCACCCGACCGGTTGTTTATGGACCAAACAAAGCCACGCATCCGCTCGAGGCGGACCGAGTCCCTCTCCGTCGCGATCTACACCCGCTCCTCCTCCTGCCCGTCTTTTCTCTGCCAGCGCCCACTCTTCTGTCTTTCGCGCTGCCGGTACCTCACAGGATCTGTTTTTTGTGCGTGGCATGGAGTCATTTGTCGCTCTCTTGGTGCTCTCCCGTTCGCTGACTCGCGTCTCTCGCTGTCCTCTGCTCGCCGCACAACTCGACCTGCACCCTCTCTGTAGTACTCGCCCTGTACCATACGGCAACACGTGCACGGTCTCGCAGAAGTCTCTCATCCTCTGTCGGGCCTCTCGATATGTCTTCTTTGACTCCCCCATGACTCTCCTGATCAGCTACAGGTCGTGTATTCTCGTTTCCGGTGCGTCATCAACCCCGTCCAGCACAAGCATCATTCGCAATGCCCATCGAAAGGTTTTCTTGCTCTTCATCTCGTGTATACACGACCCTCATCAGTGCTTGAATCCGACGACGTCTCTCCCGCAGTCCACAGCAGGGCTATCATCTGCAGATCGTCGTCAACTTGAACGTCTGCACGTCCGGCTTTTATGCACGTCTAGAGGACGGTGGTCGACCTCGTCCGATGACGATATGCTGCTCGCGAAAATGCTAGGTATGTCCACCGTACGGAACACCGTCTATTTTCACGCAGTTTCAACTCGTCGGCAGATACAAGCGCTTCTCTGCTGTGCAAGACTCAGTGTTATACATATGGGTGCGTTTCTAGGCCGTCCATATCCCCAAATACGATCACTATCTACATTTGCAACGCCATTTGATCACAGAAAATGACCTCCACGAACGTACGTAGTCTTTTAGCCGCTTTGAGCGTCATGTATCGCCTCTGTAAGTATGTCTTCCTTAGCTGAACCTACGCCTGCGCCGTACGATAACCATGGGCAAGTACGCACCGAGCCAGGCCGGACGGCTGCTAGGCTGCTAAACATGCCATCAATATCCATATTCCGTCATGGCCTTCGCGATCTGGCGAATGACACGATATGCATATACGAATCGCGGGGCGTAGATCTTGTCTGCCTCAGCATGCTGTTGCTAGATAGACAGCTCGCTGACACCTCGCGGCTTCTACGTTCAGATATGGCAACATGCGCGACGCGGGACTCCCCGTGTCGATGCCCGCGCTCTCGTGACTACTCGACGCCTGGAAACGCCTTCTGCATCTTTTGCGCGCGTATGGCAAGATTCGATGCCTGTGCCATGGGGCCGTCCTGCGAGAGATCCAGCATGATGTACGCCCAGAATGGCACTCCGCGCAGTCTCGGGAGGCGTCACAGGTGCGCCGTGTTCCTCTGACCCCGACTCCGCGCTTACGAGCGTGTGGCGCACGTCCTGAGCGATACAATGTTCCCCTGTCCCCGCAAGCTTGGTACGCCCACGGCCCGAGAACATACCGATGCTCTCCCTCGACGCCACGCTGAGCGGTGCCAGATGTCAGACTCAGATGTTGCTTGGGCAGAGACTAGAACGCGACCGAGAACACCGTCGTGAGCAGTACCAGTACGAGATCGGGCATCGGGCGTGGAAGCATCGTCGCCGTGAATAGCGGTAGTCTATCACCGTGTCTCGCAGAGTAAGTATATTCTCTGCATCCCAGACTGCATGGTAAGGCTCACCGAACACATCACAAGTCAGCAACGTCGTCCAAGGCAAGAAACGATCCATGCATGCATACACCATGCACTGCAAAAAATAGAGGTACGCTCGTAGTAAGTGTGAGTGCGGAGACAGCGAGGACTATGGACTCATTTCCGAGTTCGCTCACAGGGTAGATTTCCTTCGTCTACTTTTCTGGGCAGACTTCTACTCCACCCTGGTGTGCACGCTTCTCGCGCTCATGACCGCAGTTCGGACCGAAGTACGTCCACGCCAACCCAAGATTTACGGGACACCCCGAGAGGCGGACATAGGAACGAACGCTAGTCGCCTGTCTCTCTTGAACACCACCAACGCGGCTATCCAAGATCGCACTGAAGCACGGACTCAATACTATACGACTCGACACCAGTATACAACGCGATGTAGCGCAGCACGGGTCGGGCGCGAACTGAGCCCGCCGTGTACGCGTAACATCAGCACCTTTCTCCACTGTCCAGCGAGTTCGCGCTCGCTCGTGATCCTGCCCGGGCGTTGGACGGTTTTCCCTCGCGTAGCGCCCGCCGTATACACGACCCAGAAGCCTGCGTCGGCGGCCAGCTCTGCACTGCAATATCATGTGCGCCCGCATCCGCAATCCTCCCGTGTGTCCCTACAAAGCTTAGAACGACGTGGCACGGTCCATGTACGCCGCGTACGGCCGCGAGGTATGTCAATTTCGCATCTTTACTGTGCTTAGCGCGTCACCGCCCGTACGCGTAGAGGACATTTCTGCTCTGAATTAGTTGTACCGCACGAGAGCACGGACGACGATGTCTGTACAACGAGGGCGATTCTGCTCAGGGATATTGGGCATCATGTCATTGTCGGGGTTCCGCACTCTGCATCCGATATAGTCCATATCCCACTCGTCGCATACTACGCATACCTATGCGGGACCTCATAACGGGCTGTCCAGCCATTGCTGACGTATGCGCGAGGACTTCGCGGTTGCGGATACTCTCTGGATGTGCCGCTACTAAAGTACTTGGAACACGAGGTCGTGCACGCCGTCCTCGAACCTCGAACATGTCTTATCGAAGATACACACAAAGATTATTCACAGTAAATGCGAAACATATTCGTGGCTAATGATGACGGAGGCACTACGTGGGTGTCCGAGCGGAGTTGCATCGCGAGGAACAAGCGAGTCAGTTGAGACGACCGGAAAGGAATGCACAATAAAGTCGAACTTGATACTATGAGATGAGTGATGATAGTTCGTGATGAGCATGAAGATCAGACACGGGTGCTAAGACGAACCCGTGATTGTACCTCTTCGATGTTAAGACGAGCCCTCTCCCCATCCCGTCACTTCGTACTCCTCTGCGCTGTGATATGCATCCGTCCCGCTGGACTCTGTTTCCGTCGTGTCTTGATAATCCGACTCATCAGTAGACTTGGAGCATGCTATCGAGGTGTGGGCATTGCTGTTGTCGCCTGACTCGAGGGAGACTGCGGCAGTGTTGAAGTCCCCAGTAGTACTAGTATTCTCGTCGCTATTGCCGTGTGTTGCGAAGTCGTTCGAGTGGCTAGCGAAATTGGCATCGTTTGCCGAGTGATGGTTCTCTTGCAGCTCTTGGAACGCTAACAGCTCGTCCCCGGTGAGCTCTATGATCTCGGTCGACATTCTACCGCAAGACGCAGGTTTAGTACGCCACCCAGCAGATAATTCCCATACTAACGCCGATACGTACTTTGTTCGTGTCGTAAACACGAAGGCTCCCAGGACTTGCGTCGAAGTGAACAGTGGGGCTTTGAGGTTTTCCCCAACGGACTCGAATTGCGACGTGGAATCGAAAAGGATATCTTCAGGCACGGAGGCGGGGTACTTCTCCAGAGACCAGAAGCCGCATGAGATGGCGCATTGGTGAGTATAGCCGTCGCTGCCGCCGAATTCTGGCAGGAAGAACCAGAGCGGCAGGGCTTCTTGCTCAACGGCGTTTGCGCTAGCCATCACGACGGTCTCAGTGAAATATCTTCGCTCTATGGCTAGACGTCCCTATTAGTTTCTGCATCAGACAAACAGATGATGATGTGGGCGCACCTATGCCAATGCGCGTGGAACCTATTGCGTTGGAATCAGGTAGCGAACGCATCATCCACGAGGCAGCGTCAGGCCCGTCCAAGGCGTGTACACTTTGCAGAAAGAGAAGTGTCGTGTTCACGGAAATGCGGGTGAACTGGTATCTGAGGGGCAAATTCAGAAGATTACGATCAGGATGCGAATGAGTAGCTCAGAGTAGCACGATACTCACCTCTTCCACCTTGTCTGGACCCCGCCCAGGTTCGAATCGATATCGACGCACATCTCGCCATTGTCCGATGTCGGGACATTGAACCAGTCAGCCCTGCTAAACCTCTGGTCAAAATCACAGCTGTCTGCTCTCGTAAGCTGACTGGAGGTCGTTAGATAGCCTGCGTATCTGGAATAGACTCACTTTGATTGGGACTGGGAAGTACAAGCGGCAGCATCTCTACTGTGGTAGCGAGCTCGAACCCGGTGTTTTGTGTAGCATGCAAAACCGTCCAACCTTCATGGCGGGAGATGCCTCCCAGCCACACACCGAGGGGAAACCGTGGGCGATCAAGGACCCTTTCCCAAGATCGCCACCACAGACGGTCCGGGACGAAGAAATAGTAGTACAGTGCCACAGAGCTGAGAATCTGCGATAGCCAACACTGTACCATGCTGTCGAGGCACCCGCAGGCAATGGCACAAATATCTGAAGCGGGATTAGTCAATAATCGCGCTTGAGTCCAAGTTATGGTCGATTTATAGTACCTTCTACTAGGCGCATTCTGCTTTCCTGGGCAGTTGGAACGTCTATTTCCTGTGTATAGACATGCTCAGAACGAGAACATGACATTGGGGGTGGCGACGCTCACCTTGCGAGGATCCCGAGCCATCTCCTCGGGTGTTAGAGAATCCCCATCCCATTTGATACGCCCGCCATGGCGGTGATCGAACACGAGTTCAGCTAAACCAAAAGTATGGAATGTGGTAGATCCCTGAATGAGCACGGGAGAGGAGGGTGAATCAGCAGACCAAATGAATGTAGTAGCGAGTCCGTCGTACCCAAAATCTATACTCAGGGAGCATTCGGCGTAGTTCGATTATTTCTAGGTGTTCAACGGCCATCTATCCACAACGTGTTCAGTACTTAAATGTGTCCACTAGATCAGCCAATCAGTCAAGATGTACGTACACAAATTGCCGCGCTCTGCACAGAACTTATCAGCGTCACAAAGATATCAGGGATATCGAAGTTACTCACCATGCGCAGCAACGCTCGTAACTTGTTGGCTCCGTGCAAGCAGTCCAGATATTCTACAAACGGAAGATAATCTATCGCCAGATACTTCAGCCATGCAGGCGAATCACATTAATTATGCGCTGTATATCTACGCACCTTCCGTCACGATGTACGCCGCCTCTCCTGAACTTCCCGGACGGGAATATCCTATCATGGCCAAAATGTGAGGGTGGCTGTGGGTATGAGGGTGAGAGACGGACAACCCCAGGTAAAGCGATCGTAGCGTACCAGGTTTGCTTGGCAAATTCGACGGATTTTACAAACCGCTGCATGTCGCGATTGGAATACGCGCATACTACTACCCGGGTTCCAGTCAGGTTACCCGCGACCTGCACAACGGCACGGTAGCGGAAGACGCGCCCGGTCCGAGGCTGAGCGACCGCCCGGACGAGGGTATGTTCGTCTTCGTGCTGCGTATTGGTGGCGTGCCAAGACTTGTGCGAGTCGTCGATGGGCTCCAGTAACGCGAGGTTTTCGCGGGAAAAGACGCGAAACTAATACCACTGCTTGTTAGAATGATACCGAGGCGATATATGAAATTTCGTCCTTACGTTTCCGTCGAACATCGCGCTTCCCCTTACACGATGCGCGAGGTCCGAGATGTCGGTGCGGATGACTCTGGTCTCTCCCAGAACAACATCTCCGGCACGTGCTGAGTCGTCGATGTGCTGCATTATACGGATGTTACCGCTGGTCAGCGTGTTCATGTTCTGATCAATGACGACCGCGGCTTGGATCTAACAGTAGTTATGACATCAGTGGGCTTAATTAGGGAAGGGGTCGTTCGGTCTATACCATGAAAATACGATAAGAATCCTCGAGTTTCGCGGTCAGATTCTTGACCTCTTTCGCGATCTTTCCATGCTTGAAGGCGAACAGAATTCGCTCTCGCTTTCCGGCTCGGAGGCGGCGATCCATAAGGTTCTCAATGTCCTGTAAGTTTCTGGTATAAGGCAAAGTCAGAGCGAGATTTGAGAAGAGTACCAGCAGTGTATCGATAGTAATACTAACTGTAACAACGTTGTGACGTGCTCCTTTGTTTCGGTGTCGCAGCCGCCCAGGCTGCCCTTCAGTTGCTCACATACCGCTAGCGTGAAGTGTACAGCGCGCTCGGAAAGAGCTCGACAGTCATCCCGAGTGTCCCGGATATCCTGTACAAACAAACTGTTACTACCGACACCATCCGAGATGCCGACCAAGCGTACTTACTCTGGCTTTCTTCGCGATACTAAGCGCGCTTTCGAGAGCGGTGTTAAGCCCCGGAACATGAATGTCGGCAGTTGCGAGCTTCGCTATCTGCAGCGTAGTGATGACGGAGTCTATGATTTGCATTTGAGGTCAGTAATGAGGGGGAGAGAAACACGAGAGCCAGGACGCGACCCTATGCTAGGCGAGTGAGTGGCGCTAGTAGCAGACGACCGAGAACCTGATTAAGTTCTATGAAAATGTCAGTACTGCCTTGCGCAGCCCGCCTCTCACTCATTTGCCACCCCTGCGAAGTCGTTCCGCTCACATTTGCATGCACTAGGATGGCAGAGCGCGAGGGAGACGTAGTCTACGCGGGTCGGGCTATGCATCCATCTAGATTCACGCCAAAGTTACGCTAGCGGAAGCGAGCCGAGGGTTGGTCTCGGATACTAGAGAGCTCGAGGATCATACGGCGAGGGATTTGCCCGCGATGGGCAATGATCTGTCACCCCCGTAACTATGGAATATAAGCCGAGAGAGAGAACGTGAGGCGGTGGCCGAGCGCACCTACTTGACATGCCAATATTATGACACCAAGTCCGAAAACCCTCTCCGAAGCCTGTCTCCCCGTCCTCTTCTGCGCTGTAATATTCTTCCGCATCATCG
This sequence comes from Trametes versicolor FP-101664 SS1, assembly GCF_000271585.1. Classification (NCBI taxonomy): domain Eukaryota; kingdom Fungi; phylum Basidiomycota; class Agaricomycetes; order Polyporales; family Polyporaceae; genus Trametes; species Trametes versicolor. The sequence goes on from NW_007360336.1 coordinate 566,238, forward strand.
TACTCTGAGTTCGACACGTCCTGGGGCTCCGAACCCGCAGATATGGAGGGAACCGCAGCGGGCTCACTGTCGCCGTCGCTGAAATCGAAGCGACTGGCTGCGTCACGATGGGCGCCATCGTCGCTGCCATCGTCGTAGGTGGCGGAACAATCTGCGTTGTTGGGCTCACGGCAAGCAGAGCCGAGACAAGAGTTCTCCCGAAGTTCCCTAGCGGCGCTGCGTTCGTCCTCGCTGAGCTCCACGATGGTGATGTACATCCTACCACAAATACGCAGTGTCAGTACAGCGCCACGACGATACATTTCGTAGCGACACCGATGCGTACTTTGTCTGCATGGTGAAGGTGAGATCCTCAATTCGCTGCGTCCAAGTTGAGACCGGAGCTGAGTAGTTGTCCCGCCCGATGCGCTCAAGTCGCAGCGTTGGATCAAAGTCAATGTCCGCCGGAATCGACGCGGGGTGCTTGTCTGAGGACCAGAAGCCGCATGGTATGTGGCCGTCGGAGACTGCATCCCGTCGGTGGTCGCCGTCGTCGGCTTGAAGCCTGAAGAACCAGAGCGGTGGGGGCGCTTGCTCCGCAACGGACGCGGCGGTCGTCTCCGTATAGTAAACATATTCCGAAGCTGGACAGCCTGTATCAGCAGCGGAAACGAGAAAGAGACGAAGTACACGCACGTATACCGATGCTGTTGTACCCGACAACAGGGAGGTTTGTTGCTGAACGCAGTAGTCTCAGGACGGCGTCTCCGCGGTCTGAGATGTGCACCCTTTGTCGGAACAGATAGGTCGTGCCCAAGGAAACACAGTTGAATTGATATCTGAGCGAAGGGCTTCAGAAGTGATCGCTCGACGCGATAGCAACTCTCACCTTTTCCAGCTTGTCCTGCTTATGCCGCCCGACTCGAAATCGACGCACATTTCGCTCTGGTCCAAGTCAGGGCCATCGAGCGGCTTGGACATTTACATCTTCTGCGCGACGTAATATTCGTCTTCGCCACCTGATTGTCGAGACGGCTCAGCGGGTGCATCCGGCGGCGAACCTTGCCAGGAAACCACACGCGGTACACGATCGAAAGTTTGAGCGACCTCGAGCCCAGCGATTTGCGCAGACAACACAGACCAGTGTTTATCATGGTAGTTACGTCCCACCCACGCTCCGAGCGCATACCGAGGACAATGCAGGGCACCCTGCCAGTGACGCCAGCTCATGCGCTCTGGCATATGAGTACTGGTGGCGAGACCCGATAGGATTCGAGAAAACCAACGGCGTACGACTACGTCTGTGCTTGCACGTGCGATGGGGGTAAAATCTGCACAAACGATCAGAAATTGTGCTTTGAGTGGACAGTGGGGGAGGTAGTACCGTTCCGCAAGCGCACCCTTTCCGCCTGCACAGCGGGAACAGACACCTGTGCCATGACAAGCTGAGAGTGAAGGCAGGTGAAGGAGGGGCGGTACTCACTCCACGAAGTTCTTCCAGTACGAGAGGATCCCGGGCCCATTTGAAGCGGTCTCCATAGCGGTGATCAAACACAAGTTCACTCAACTTGAACGTGTATTGTACACGGGCGTGAGGCTGAATAAGTGTGATTGTAGAGTAGTTAGTAGGCCGCAGGGATGTGCCCGGGCGCGTAGGGCTTACCCAATAAGTGACCGGACATAGCAGCTGGCGCAATTCCATCATTTCCAGGTGGTCGACGGCCATCTGCCGACAGAACGATCGATCCTCCGCATTCACTATTTCTCTGTCTGGATTGAGAAACACGTACACACATCTCCGATGTCTGGCAGGGATTCATCAGCTGCTTGAGGGAAAGTGTGTGCCGAATATGCGTACCATCTGTATGAACACGCGAAGCTTCTTCGTTCCATGAAAGGAGCTCAGATAGTTTATGAATGGATGATAGTCTATGCTCGAGCACGTTAGTAGTCCATTTCTGTCGCCATGATGTTCGTAACTCGTCGGCGTACCTTCTGTGACGATGTACGAAGCCTCGCCCGGGTCTCCCGGACGGGAATATCCGAGCATCGCTAAGATATACGGATGACTTAGGAAGAACGTTAGCGGGGTCTTCACTTGCATAGCAAAACACTGGTGGTCTTACTACGTTTGCTTCGCCGATTTGACGGCCTCCACGAAGCGGCCGTTGTCGCCATCGGGGTACATATGAACAATTACCTGTGAGCCGGAAAGCTCGCCGGCCGCCTTCACAATGGCGCGGTAGCGAATGACACGTCCCCTCTGTAGCTTCGTAGGCACACGGCCAAGGTCGTGTTCATCTGCTTGGCGCGGGAACGTCCCCAGAGGATTTTTGTCGCTAACGGGTTCTACGAGGTGAAGGTTTTCTTGGGCAAAGAGCCAGAACTGGCAATCTGGTTGTTAGTGCAACGGATTGCAGTAATTTTGGAGACTAGACCTCACTCTACCGTCAAACGTCGCGCCGCCGTTGATGCGCTGCGCAAGATCTAAAACACCAGTCCGGATGCTTCTTGTCTCTCCGATGAGTATGTCTCCCACGCGTGCGGAGTCCTCGACGTGCTGCAGCAGGCGGGTCTTGTAACTCGCAAGCGCATTCAACCTTTGCTCGGTCTCAACCCCGGTTTGCATCTGAAGTCGTGGCGTGTTCAGTGAAATGACAGGCTCAGGACACACACGACCGTCAAACATACCACAAACAGTCTGATGGCATCCTCGAGCTGTATGCTCAGCCGTCAGACTCAGCGATGTCCATATGCCGCCGCAGGAAGCTCAGTGCTCGTATCTTGCGACGGCGCTTCATGAGGCTCTCTATGCCATCGCGCAGTCAGAGATACGAGCCGTCAGACGAAGCACAGCGCAAAGGGACGAAGATCGGCGTACCAGAGCAGTAGCTCGATACGCTTCCCTGCCGCTATCGACGGTGCGGAGTCGCTGCCGCCGCATTGCTTCATTTGGTCGTAGACCCCTAACGAGAAGTATGCGGCTCGTTCAGCGAGTGATCGGCATTCATCGCGGATGTCTTTGATCTCCTGAGTGAGGGGCAATCGTGATCGAGCGTTCGCAGAGACAAGGGATGGATAAACATACCTTGGCTTTCTCAGCGATATTTAGGGCTATCTTGAGGGCGGCGCTAAGGCCTGGGATGGGGATACCTGCCGACACCTCCTGTGCCACCCGCAAGAGAACGAGGAGAGGCTCTATGGGCGGCATGCGGGGAGATGTGTAACAGCGGTCCGAGTAGCACGGGGAGAGAATCAAGCCGCAAAGTGGAGTGGGCGGGCTCTCAGGAGCAGTGCGCATGGGGCTCCGTACGTGATCCCGTGTACATAGAAGCCTGGGAGTGCCTCCGAGCAACATCTCGTGGGACGGTCCGCTATGTTGATGCGCTCTCAAAGGATCCGCGCGAAGATGTGATGGTAACGCGTGCGAGGGGTGTTTGAGGCACACATCTCCAGGAGTCCAAGACTCGGATACGATGCTTTCAAGCTCTGAAGCTCAAATTTTGGCCATTTCTGAAGGGGGCTCCGATGCGGTTCGCTTGGCAGCAAAGAGTCAACGGTAAGCATGGACAAGCGAAACGCGAACACGTGAGCGCCTTGTGAGGCAGCGGTCGCAGTCGAGCAGCGTTCGCAGAGTGGCGAGCGCTCGAGGCCAAGAGGGTGAGCGAGTGAGCGAGGGAAGGAGCGACGCGTGCCCACGTCCGCCACGGGCGCTTAGACCGATCGCGTTTCTTCTTCGGCTCCCATGCACTGCCCGGGAGCCGTGGACGTCGAGCCACTCGCTCATTGACCCGGACGTTCTGCGCGAGCTGAGGTCGGTCAGGAACGGCTCGCGAGGCCACGATGATAATATCAGCCACATCTCTCCTCCAATAAAGCTCTCCCAGCCGCGGCCAGCATCGCTCAAGACCCCCGCAAGATGATTGGCGACTCGCTGCCCGAATACGTCTTCATCCGCCTCTCCATCCTCGGCCTCCGACTTGTTGCACCGCTCAGCATCGCTTACCTCTCCTACAGCGCGTACCGAGGCCATCTACTCTTTTCGCCATGGCTAGGCCTCTACGCAGCCGCCGAAAGCGCCTTCTACCTTCTCGTTTTTTTTACCTAGGTCCAGACTGTTGCAGAAGGCGAGTAAGTCTCACAATTCCTTCGGACATACAGACATTACCGTTCTCCCTACTACTCTCGGGCTTCACTGACATGCATACACACAGGCCGCAAGCTATCCACCACTACCACCGCGAGAAGAACGAGAGGCGCTGTTCGCGAAATGCTTCGCCCGCGTCAGCCATAGCGAAATGGCCTCCGGCTGGTTCTTCTCCTCCGTACCCGATCGTATCAAGCGCGACAACATGATCGAATGGCTGCTCTGGGCCCTGTTCGGCACTCACCGCGAGGGCCTCCAAGACGAATGGGCGGAAGAAATCCAAGGCTATCTGCAGAAGATGGAGAGCCTGCTCGGGCGCAAGATCGAAGAGGGCTGGGACCAGACTGTGCGCTGCATGAAGGCCTCGCTCGACCCCGTCGACCCCGTCCACAGACCTCTCGTGTGGTACTTTGTGAGCACCCGCAATGCTCCCGTCGCAAGAGCATCACCGACTCACGTATACGACATGTAGATTGTCGCGACATCAGATACAATAACCGCCATGCAGATGAGGCGCGCTGGCTTCCGTCACTACACCTCCGGTCACTGCATGTCCTGCTTCCCTCCTCGCGCATTCACCGTGTTCTCCAACAAGGCACCTCACCCGGATCTCGTCTATTGGCTGCGACCACATCGGTCCACGACGAAGGATCCTATTCTGTTCCTGCATGGAATTGGGGTGAGCTGCGCCTCGTACCTGGCTCGTGAAGCCGCGACTAACCACGGCTACAGATCGGTCTCTGGCCATACGTCCTGTTCTTCGCCGACCTCGTCAACGCGGACCCGGACGTCGGCATCATCGCCATCGAGAACCTGTCTATCAGCATGCACATCTCGTCGTCGCCGCTCGCGCGCGAGGCGCGGCCATGCTCGAGGCGCTCACCGAGCTGCTCGACGCCCACGGCTTCGAGCGCGTCGTCGTCGCCGCGCACTCGTACGGGACGGTCGTCGCCGCACACATCATGCGCGACCCCGCGCTGTGCGCACGCGTCTCCGCGTGGCTGCTCATCGACCCGATCCCGTTCCTGCTGCACCTGCCCGCGGTCGCGTACAACTTCGTCTACCGCGCGCCGCGCCGCGCGAACGAGTGGCAGCTGTGGTACTTTGCGAGCCGCGACCCGGACGTCGCGCGCGCGCTCGCGCGGCACTTCTTCTGGGCGGAGAACGTGCTGTGGAAGGAGGACCTTGTGGGGAAGGACGTCGCGGTCGTGCTGAGCGGGAAGGACCAGATCGTGGACGCGGCGGAGGTGCGGCGGTACCTGACGGGCGAGGAGGACGCGGAGATCGAGTTCGCGTGGCGCAAGGACGGACTGGAGGTGCTCTACCACCCGGAGCTGGACCATTCGAAGGTGTTTGATACCAAGGAGCTTCGCCGGCCGCTCGTAGACATCGTGCAGGGATTCGGGCGACGGTCGGACTAAGGAAGGCGAGCTATCTCCTTTCGCTTGCTCATACCCCATCTTTTCGCTCTCTGCCTATGTTACATGGCTTCGTTTTAGATGATCCTGCTATACACGCAACGTACTTCTACCTTTATACCGCAAAAATTACATACATAACAGCCATCAGCGTCCGTCTTTTAATAACCGTTCCGCGTCGATTCGTGGCCTAGTCATCTTCTGCATCTTTCGTCCCATCGTGACCGACGTGTGGCATCCTCAAGTAGTCCCGCTCGGAGCGTGCTGATCGGGCGTCGTCGCTGATTCGAAAGAGCGGGTATCATAGCATGCAGTACTTGTTATTCGCTGTGAAGTCGTCTGTGCCGGAGCCGTCCGAGCCGCTAGCATTAGCGTTGTTGGTTAAATAACGTCCTCTTGCCAAGGGCATACTGTGAAGATAACATATACATACTGTGCGCAGAAGGTTCGGAACATACTACCGCCGATGACCGGTGAGGACGAAGGTGCTGTGTGTGCGTGATTACATTGCGAGCATGAAGCGAGTGCACGCGGCAAGTCGAGAATCGAACGTACGAGGAGGGAGTCCGTAACGGAAGCAGCCCTGAAGTACACCGTTTCACCGACTGTAGGATGTAGGCAGATGTTAGCTCAGGATGCGTACGGAAGCAGCAACAACGGCGGACGCAATACGCGCCTTTGCGACACCAAAACAAACACTCCACCCGCGGCCTCGTCCTCCTCGGCACCATACTCTTCCGTGCTGACGTACACCAAATCTGTTGCTTCCTGAGAGTTCGAAATTGGAGACTCCGAGTGTACTCCACGAGCGTGGCGGTCTTCGCTGCCGCTTGACTTGAACGGGCAGCTGTCAGAGTCACCGTTGTTGTCCTCATGGCTGATGCCGTGCGTTGCGGCGCCGGGGAAAAGTGCCGGGTCTCTGTTGAAGCGGCAGTCATCCTGAGCTTCGCTGAGCACCAACAGCTCGTCCTCGGTAAGCTCTGTGATGAGCGTGTTCATCCTACAATACGCAGGCGGGATCAATTAGTACAAATCCGAGAGACAGGCTTCATACCGATACGGGAGCGCACTTTATCTGGATGGAGATGGTGAGGTCTCCGAGAACCTGCGTCCTAGTGGACAGGGGAGCGACACATGCCCCCTGGATGCACTCAAACTGGCACTATGACCTGTGTTCCGGACAATCTACCAGCTGCCTTCACGACCGCACGGTAGCGGACGACATGTCCAGTCCGCGGCTTCGACGTAGCACACACCCGGACACCGAAACCCCCATCTGTTCGGTGTTGCGTTAACACACGAGAAGACTGGTCGAAGATGTGTTCCAGTAGGTCGACGTTTTCGCGGGCGAAGAGCCGAACCTACAGTAGCAGGCCGATTATCAGCGAATAAGGGACCGGCGTGAGAAAGTACGCTCGCACGTTCCCGTCATACGTAGAGCCGCATGTGCGCTGCGCTACGTCCGAGAGGCGGGTATGGGCAGCTCTTTCTTCTTGTGGTCGTTGTGGAGAACTGCCTGTATCTAACGGCCCCCAGGGACAAGATCAGTGGACCTGTGCACACAGTATATCAAATATATCGTCGGGGACACACCATGAATCGTCAATATGAGTCTTTGAGTTTGTTCGTTGCTGTGTTGCCGCCATCGTCCTCGAGTTGCTCATATATCGCCGAGCAAAGCGTGCGGCGCGCTCAGACAGAACCCCACAGTCATCATGAGTATCTGTGATACTCTATAAAAATTTGTTTGTTACTACAAGAGAAGTTTGAATCACCGACCGAATGTGCTTACCTTGTCCTCGGAAGTGCACTCATCATTGCCAAGAGGACAAGGTTTAGGCCCGGTATGAGAGTGGCAGCAGCTGCGAGCTCCGTTATCTGCAGCACTGTAGTCATGGGATCAATAATAGGCATTTGAGGCCGAAGATGAGGGGAGAGCGAGACAGAGGAGCCAGGATGGCGGACCTAAACGATAAGTGAGGAGGATTATATGTATAGCATCCGGGCACTCCCGGGTCTATAAGGTTCGCGTGTAAGGGCAGGGAAGGTCCTGTGAGAATGGCCCGCCACTGGCAGCGGCTATATAACTCGGTCTTTGTAGGGGTGAGTGCTGAGTACTGAGAGAGGCGCATTATAAGGGTGGTCGACGCGTGTGCGTTCGCGACTCGAGCGCATTAGGCGCGCACGCGTTGTTTATGGACCAAACAAAGCCACGCGGGCCTCGGGTCCGCTCGAGTCGGAGTTGTCCGTCCTACGTCTGCGCCGCTCCGCAGACACTCTGCATGCTCGCCTTTCATGCCCTCCGCAGGACGTGCTCGCTCAGGCTGACTACTACAGTATTTCTCTACCAGATGAAACAACTTTTTCGCACGCCGCGTTCCGGAAAAAATTGGGCGCGCGATGTTGAGATTTTGTGGTGTTCGGGTAGAGAGACCGGTAGGGTTTCGGGGGTGCATGCTTGTTTGGGGGAACCGAGGTAGACTGGGAGTAGTAGAAGAGTTCGCAAAGGGCGACCCGGTTTGCGGGTTCACGGCCATATGGAATGTGACAGGCGCCGTGACGAGGCGCCGAGATCGCCACAGAAAATCGACATTCAACACCTTTGTACGCGCAGCGACACTACGAGAGCAGCTAATATATACAGTAAAGATACAAAATGTACTGTCCCAAACAAACTGAGGGGGGGTTGTATCTAGGCAGAGCCAGAAATCCATCAATCATTGTCTGTCACGGCACCATCATCGAGTTCGTCCGATCCTTCACCCTCATTCTCCTTCTCCTCCTCGTCTACTGCCGGCGACCTATAGCGCGGGGATGTCGAAGCCTTCTTCGGCATCAGGGGCCTCTTCGGCTTCTTCGTCTTGGTCTCGCGGCACTCCGCGCACGCCTTGCGCCACCCCTCTAATGCCGCCTCATGCTTCGCCTTGCGCTTCTCTCGCTCCCTCTCCCGCCATGTACGCCTAGCTTTGCGCAGCTGCGCGAGAGTCGTCCGCGTGTCCCGGGCCTTCGAGCGCTTCTTTGCTGCCTCTGCGCGTTCCTCGTCATCCGCTCTCACGGCCGCTCGAAACTCCTCGCCGGATAGGTGACACCCGACCTTCGTAGCAAGCAATTTGTCCCGGCGAGACTGCTTCTTGGTCTCCTTGGCGGCTAGCTTCTGTTGCTGGGCCTGGAACCCGGCGGCTTGGAGAGCAATGGTACAGTTCTGGGCGTCGATGATCTCTTGAGAAGCCCGATTGCGCTGCTCTGACTCCTGCAATGCGGCATGGCATTGCGCGAGCTCGAGCTCAAGCGCATCTACATCTGCCAGAGCCGCGGGGTCAGAGCGGAGTAGACGTTGGGTCGAGGACGGGGGAGGTGGTGCATGTAGGATGGTTGGTGGGGAAAGCGTTGACATGGAATCAACCTGCTCGGATGGCCCGATGACGAAGGCCGCGGAGGAATTGCGGAGACACTTTGCAGTCTCGAGAGCAGCAGACTGCAGGAAAAATTGGCTTAAATGTTTGTGACAGGAGCAGAAAATGTACCTGAATATCTTGCGCCCCTGCCATTGCACCAGACTGGACCGCATGCAGAAGTGGAAGCATTGCACTGACTGGGGCAGGTAGCTCAAGTGGGAATGCTGTTGGCGCAGAATGCTCCTCGCTAGGCGCAAGTTGTGTGGGCTTGATCGCAGCGGGATTGATTGGTTCAAGGCCTGTCGTGCGGAATGCAGCAAGGATTGTGGATTGGGTGAATGCTCGTTCAAAAGGTTCCTTGATGAGCTCGAGAAACGTGTCTTTAGTGATGCTGCACCCGGTGCACCGTTGATAGGAGGCAATCGTCCGTGAATAGTATGTCTTGAAGGCACCAAAACATGCAACATCCAGCCCTTGCAGAACGTGAGTCGAGTTTGGGATGTAGCCAACGACCTCGATACGGTGTGATGTTGCATAGTCGAGGAATGGTAAGGTGAGGTGACTGCCGTGGTTTTCAATCGCAAGCTCCCGCCATTCCGAGGCCTGGTTCCCCGTAGGACATGTCAACGCCTCAAATCTATGCATCCATTCCAGCGACAGGTTGTCGTTAGTGTATCCAGTGGGCGAGAGAGCGATGCTATGCATAACCTGTCAATAAACCCATGTAGACCTTGCACAAAGTTCTTACGCTGCATCCAGGCGATTGTGAGATGACCATCGCTTCAGATAATTCTGGCCCGAGAAAATGACCGTCGGAGGGAAAGGCACAGATCCATCGGCGCATATTGTGACGACAAAGGAGACACTCTCCCTGCCGCCATCTTGCAGTTTGTGCTGCAGCTTCTGGCCGGCAGGTCCAATGACACAGGTGGTCAGCTCGGTGCCGAGTAAGATGGGACTTTCGTCCATGGCATACTTAAACTCTGGCTTGATATGATGCTCACGGTCAATATCCGCAAGTACCTCAAAATATTCACGGACATTGGTCGGGTTCAGCGCAAGCCCGCGTGTATTTTTCAAACTGGAGCTCCAGTACATGGCAATCTCACCGCTGTGCCGTACTATGAATCGATCTGACCACCCCTTGCCAACCTGCCGAGCAGAATCTCCAGCATGTACTGCTAAGAGAGCATTTGCCTTATCTTGAAGGAGCTTGTGCGAAAGCGGGAGGAAACGCAGGGCGAGGGTCTTGCAGAGCTGCACCAGAAGACTTTCCTCCGCAGCTGTCAGGAGCTGTGCCGAAACGTGTGCATCATGAACGGAGCGTCCGCCGTGCTCGCGTCACCATAGTGTGGTGGCACTGACACCGTGTTCTTGCGCGATTGAGGTAGAGCTCCGGAGGTGGCTCAAGGCATGCGAGTCCGAGTGAGAATTGGGAGGATGTTCAGCATAGTACGACTTCAAAGCAGATTGTATGCGTGACTTGTGTGCTTCGGAAGCTTTGCGCTTCCGCTGCACCAAGGTGAGAGTGTGGCGGCCCATAGAGAAGCAGTCGAAAGCGACGCGATGCGCGCGCGCGCGAAATCGCGTCTGATATCACGTGACTGTCTCGCTCTCGCGCCCGACTGCTTTCCTCGCGATCCAGTCCACGCAGTATTTTGGGCGCATTTATTGTTCTCATGCCCTCTATATGATCCATGTAAGCGCAGCTATATGTGCGCGCACCTTTTGGACCCTTTGGAACAAAAGTTACATAGTAAACATTCCCGGGAAAGCTACTTAAAGGCACTTGGAGGGTTTTCTGAGTGTATGTACATTAGGTATAGGTTGTCATCCTAGAGGCCTGCATGCGATATGTAGATGTGTGCGTGAGCGCGCAGACACGTGTTTGTCAGAAGAGAGCCCGGGGCGGCATTTCACCTGGCCGTAGTTTTCCATCTGGCGCTAAAATACTGTAGTTAACCTCTTACTGCTGTACCCAGCCCACCTTCTCTTGGAGCTCTCCTTCCCTCTGGCTCGACATGTCCATCGCCCGTTCTTCGAGTGCCTCTCTCTACAGCCACGTATCCCGCCGTCTCACCCTCCTCGGCCTCTCCTGGCACGGCAATTGAGACCTGCACTCTCTTCGAGGAGTATCACAAGATGTCAGATACGACAATGTAGCGGACATCGCCATCTGGTACGTCGTCTAACAGTCAACAATCCCTGGATAAGCCGTCATACATGTGGGTGCAGTAGGCCGTCTGGATGGCCACTACGACGAGTATGAGTATTCCTAACACCGCTTGCCCACAGAAAGCGACATATCCGCGCACATAGTATCTACGTCAGCCTCAGGGTGAGTGAATCGCCTCCCCGGTGCGTCTCTTGGATAGTTGAGCCAACGCCTGTGCCTTAAAACAGCGTCAGACGAGCACCAACCGCGATGTGCTGGGTCACCGACTTCTACGCTCTGGGACCGCCCTCATGGCCTCGAAACTTAAATCTTATGCATATACGAACCGCAGATCATAGATGCGGTAGGTATGCGTTCGTTTTGTTTGTAAAGAAGAATCATTCATATATCGTCGCTGGTATGTGCAGATTGAGCAACACCCGCTGTCATGCACCAAACTGGTTTGGCACATGGGCCTACCGGAACAGTCCAGGGTATGCCAGCAATAGGAGCACCCTCACCAGACAGACCTAGGACCAGAGACCAACCTAGCAGACACCAGAATGCTTAGGACTAGCCCAGAGGTCAGGAGACAGTTCCGGAAGGTGCCGGAAACTTCAGGAACAGGAGGAACCCAGCCATCAACACAGGATCATCTGCAGTCATGGAGAACATGCTAGACTACTTCAGCTGACAAAGGTGCAGAAATTGCCAGAAGGTTCTAGAAGGTTCCAGACAATGTGCACATGACAGCCTAGCATCAGAGAGCCAGGGAACACCAGGATATTCCAAGGAGACAGGAGGAGAACATGCCGGAAACCCATGGAATGTTGTGGAACATTGCGGAATATTGTGGAAACCACTGGAATACTCAGTGTTCCCCTTCAAGAATCCCCTGGAAACCATTCAGAACTCCCGGGAAACATCAAGAATATGTGGGGAAGGTTCTTAGAATGTTCTGGAAATCCCTGACAGGCTCAGGCTCAGGATGGATAAAGGAGAAGGAAAGGACTAGGAATGAAGGGAAAGTAGGAGAATAAGGGAGAATATTCTGGACATGGATTAGTCGTACTACAGACCTGCTTTGTAAGGTACAATTTAGGATTCCCGCGCCCCTTGGCTCCAGGTATAAATACTGGGCTGAGGAAGGGGATCCGAAGCAAGCATTCATTCTCGGAATCTTCCTAAAGTGACCCACCCACACTTTAGTATCCCCACCACCACTTCACCACTCTCTTCACCACTCCCCTCACCACCACAACCCACCATCACACCCAGCCGCCAGGCTAGATTAGTTGGGGTTCATCTGGAACCTTCAGTCAACTACTAGCACCCACGCCACTCAGTCAGATCAGTTGGGGTTCGCTGGAACCTTCCGACAACTGCTGACCCTCGCACTCGCACCCACGGACAGCCAGAAGCCATCAGATTAGTTGAGGTTTACCAAAACCTTGCAACAACTACTGGTGCCACGAGAACACAGGAGACGCACACACACAGGACAGGACTCGTCAGGATAGTTGGGCTCCAGCCGGGAGTTTTACGACAGCTACTGACCTCAGACGAAGAAGACACGCACACGAGAACACTGAAGCTGCCAGACTAGTTGGGGTTCACCGGAACTTTACGACAACTACTGGTACGAAGACAGAAGCACGACACGTCACTCGACACGCCACCGTAGGGCACATTGACACGGGGTCCACAGCAGACACGTCACTTGACACGCCACTCAGGGTGTGTTTAATACGGGGTCCAGAGCCGGAACAGACACGTCACTTGACGCACCACTCAGGGTGTGTTTAATACGGGGTCTACAGCAAGGAAGACACGTCACTTGACATACCTCAGGTGTGTTTAATACGGGGTCTAGAAGACAGGCACTCGCAGCCCTTACGCAGCC
>NW_007360336.1:579590-598029 GCF_000271585.1 Trametes versicolor FP-101664 SS1
CATTGACACGGGGTCCACAGCAGACACGTCACTTGACACGCACTCAGGGTGTGTTTAATACGGGGTCCAGAGCCGGAACAGACACGTCACTTGACGCACCACTCAGGGTGTGTTTAATACGGGGTCTACAGCAAGGAAGACACGTCACTTGACATACCTCAGGGTGTGTTTAATACGGGGTCTAGAAGACAGGCACTCGCAGCCTTACGCAGCCAGCACGCAACACTCCCAACCAGTATAGGGGAGACCCTGCCCAGATACTCAGGGCAACCACCATCCGAGACTTCCGCATAGGTCTCAGTACACCACAATCACCCGCACACCACCACACAAGCAGTTATTCAAGGATCATAGCCCGCCCGGCTTAGTCACGAACTCGGCGAAGCCACTGTTGGAAAAGCAGGAAACCCCACACGCTTTGCGGCAGCATCAGGGAATCAACATCGCCCAACCCCTCACCCCTTTTCACCTATCAATCATCCGATTCCCGGATAGCATACGACACCGCGCCGCGGGTCGTCTTCGTCCATGCCCTTCGGCCGCGCGCTATGATTGCTGCCCTTGCATAGCTTAGCGTCGTGCAAGTCCGCCGATGACCCCATCTGCAAGCCCGTATTCAACAACACGCAGAGGTGTGCGCTGCGCGCCTTGACCCCATCTCCGCCTTCATGAGTGCACCACGTATGTCCCCAGCGTCACACATAACCTCCCCGGTGTTCCGCGGCCGACAAGAGGCCACCGCTCTACGATGATGCGGAACCCGGCGATGCCGCCAGCACGACGGGAGACTGGGCCGCACCGGGGTACATGCGATCAGTCAATGTCGGCATCGTCTGCGCTGGAAAGAATAATACCAGATTCGATTGTCGCTGCTTGCATGAGCAGACTCGGAGATCGACGTCGCGATCAGGACACCTGTATCACGAGCGGTGTCAGCGCGCTTTTAGGTGTGGGGACGTTCACTCGAGATGTACCATCGTTGAGAGCGGGCAGCGTACCTCGCAGAGCGAGGACACAGGGTCTTCAGCATCATCGCTTTCACCACGCAAGTAGTACATCCATGCACCGACCACTTATGCGCCGCGTGCTCTGTCACTCGCTTTCTCCGATGCCGCTCAGTGCAGCGCTGATTCGTTGCTTCTACGCTTCCACTCCACCGCAGGAACGACCGACGCCCCTCACGTACCCGAACACAGTCCGAGTATGGCGTGTCTGTGCCTGCATAGGAAGGACCATGGCGCAGAGGACAAACGAGAAGTGATATTAGGAACGAACACGCGGACCTCCCCATGCGGCAGGGTTGCACAGACTACAGCGGTCGCTGTCTGTGGTCTACCGACAACCCGAGACCGCAACCCAGCACTCCAACCCCAAACACTGTGCGACGCAAGCACTGCCATGCATCTCAGCAGAACATGGATCTGGCACGGCCGGATCCCGCCCCATGCGCGTCGCGCCAACAGCTAGCCCTTCGTGCTCGTCTACGTGCTCGTCTACCCGACCGCGCCCCCGCGCGGGCGTTCACATGTACCTGGAAGCCTGCTTTGGCACCAGTAGTTGCCACCATAATATTATAATAGCCCATGTAGCTGGTGCAAAGTCTGTGTATTCTGTGACCACCCATTATCTTTGTCAATTCCCCTGGTGTACTATTATATTATCGCCCCCAGAGCCTGTTAATTATTGTATTTGAGCCCAGGAGCCCCTAGCCTGGCCTGTCAATTATTGTATTTCAGTACAGAGGCCCCTGCTCTAGCCTGTCTATTATTGTATTTGAGCCCAGGAACCCCTGCTCTAGCCTGTTAATTATTGTATTTGAGCCTGGAAGCCCCTAGCCTGGCCTGTCAATTATTGTATTTCAGTACAGAGGCCCCTAGCCTGGCCTGTCAATTATTGTCTTTGAGCCCAGGAGCCCCTGCTCTAGCCTGTTAATTACTGTACATCAATGTGGAAGCTCCTGCAGTAGCCTGTCAGTGAGCCTGGTGCACAGATTGTACAATGTCATGGCCTGCCATATCGGGCACTGGCAGATTGACTGCGCAGCCACTCCGGCGCTTGTCCGATTGCTAAATCGGGCATTCCTACTCGACGCCCGCCCTAATTACCAAATTCGGAAGCGCTACTGAACGCCGGTTCGCGGCACCAATACGGCCGCGCTTATGCCGCGCGCGCGCGCGCAATGACAGCTCGCTTGATTAGCTTTGCACCGCCGCGACTCCATAGGCGACTCCATAGGCGCCTGGTTCGAGACCCCCGCACACCATTCATTTCCGTCGACGCAAACACAACATGGAAACCACACAATGATATTGAATCACCCTTGTACAAAGCTAGAACTAGGTCTGGACAGTCGAGCAAAGCTACCCCAGACGCGGCCGCTTGCTGGGGCGCTCGTGATCCATCTCGCTGCCCTCGCTCTCCTTCTGACGGCTGCGAATGCGAACATACGGCGTTATGGTCTTGCATACCCAGCTAACGTCCTCGATGGCCGCGAAGACTTCTGTGCTGTCCTCGTTCTCGTTCAGAGTCGCCCACAGCCACCAAGCCAGGGTCAGTACGACAAGGAATAGGCCGTTACAGCCGCCTCTAGCCACGACGTCCCAGTCGGAGGGATCAACGGGCTCACTTCGAGGCAGCGGCCAGGCCTCGTCGCTCGTGCGCGAGGAGGGCTGGAGGGAGATCCACCACCTCTTCCACGACACGGAGAATTGCTTCGGGGACTTGATCTTAGGGAGCTTCTCGTAGAGGCGGTGGTTCTTCATCCATAGCTTTACCTCCTCAGGGCGGAATTCCACCGCGAGGCGATTGCTAGTGTCCTTTGAGTAACGAATCAGCATTTATACCTGACACAGAAAACGCTGATACTCACCTGTCCATTGGGATAGCGAAGGGACTTCTCAAACTCCAGCCAAGAGTCTACCAGGCCCTTCCAGCGCTGGCCGCCTTCAATGAGCGCGAAGTAGCGCATCGCGTCTGTGACCCACTCCGGGATGGCAGTGGGGGTGTCGTCGTTGCTGTTCCCCGAGAGCGATGGACTCCCGGGAGAGGGCTCCGGCTCGGACTCAGAGCGAGTCGTCGTGGTCGCTGCACCCGAAGGCGTGGCGGAGCTCGAAGGCGGCGGGTTGCCCGTGACAGTCGTTGCCGCCGCCATTGCAGTGCTTGAAGGCGAGGTCGAGGTGGATGTCATGGCCGTCGTGGGTGTCGTACCGGCGGGAGTAGGTACACTAGATGAAGGGGTGCTCGACGGCTGAGTGGGGACAGCCGGAGTTAAGGGGGTAGCCTGAGTCGTTTCGTTGACCAAGCGGGAGCTTTCGTTCGCGGACAGTTCCGCAGTGCCCGACTCGTGGGCCGGCGTTGACGACGGGTCTGTGGAAGGAGAGGCATCCGTGGGTGGGCGAGGCGTCTGGGTGGGCGTGCCGTCAAGCTCGACGTGAGCGGTCTTCGTCTGAGCACTGCTCGAACACGTCGTGGGAGCGGCGTTCTGGCCACGCTTCTCCCGCTTCTGACGTGTTGTCGTGTCGCTCGCCTTCTCCTTGCCTTTCTCCTTGCCTTTGCCTTTCTTCTGGGGCTTGATCTTGGCCGCCGCCTCTCCCAAGCCCAAGGACGCGAAGAGCGCCTGGTTCCGTGCAATGTTGGCTTCCCAAAGTGCTTCGTAATCGACCGTCTCGGCGGCGTTGGCGGTCGCCTTGTTGGGAGGAGTATGGTTGGGTGCAGAGGAGCCGGGCGCATCGGGCGCGGGGGTCGGCGTCGAGGAGGTCGCACCTTCCGGCGTGGAGTCGTCCTTGGAGGCCTCCAGCCCTTCCCGGTACGCGGCCATCAGCCTGGTGGCTACGTCCGCAGCTAACAGTGCCATGAAAATCGTCAGCGGCCTTGTACCATATGGCAGAAAAACGAACGACGTACAATAGCAACTGACGACGAATTTGCTGAACGCCTGCTGTAAGTCATCCCACTGCGGAGTGGCGTTGGGAAGTTGCTTCCCAAGGTTGACCGTTTTGCCTTGATGAAGACTGGTAGAGTGTTAGGAAAGCGAATAGGCCTCACGACAACGACTGCGACTTACGAAAGGACCGCGAATTCGCCCGTATCTGGACGTGGCCCTCCGGTAAGGACAGTCGTTTTCCAGCCGATTTGCTCTTCAATCCTCACGGCTATGCCTTGCAGCGCTTTCAGAAGTAAGTCAATCATCCTGCAAAAGTGTCAGAACGAGCGACGCGCGGGCAGTAGCCAACCACGAGACTCACTCCTGGATGTTTCTAGCCGAGATCGCCAAATCTAGAGGGTCAAGGATGGTCTTGTCGTCGTCCGCGTCGTCGAAGAACGGATCCAGGCCGGCCGTGGCGGGCACCTTGTCCTGGAACTCCTTGACTTCCTTCTTCACCTCCTCCGTTTTGTCGTCCAGCATCTCCTTCGCGCGTGCGCACGCGAACTTCCACCACGCGTCCGGTGCCGCCATACCACCTGACTCGCCGTCGTCCTCGGAGTCGTCATTGTCGTCGCGGTCGCCACCACATTGGTCTTCAGCGTACTTGACCAAGTAGCTTTTGTAGTCCACGCGAATCTTCGGCATGATGCGAGCCTTGTGGAGTTTCATGTACGCTTGATACGGCTGCAGACGAGTCGGCTTCTTGGGCACGAGGTCAAGTGTCATGCCGCGCCGACCCTTCTTCTTCTTGAGGAGCTTCCCTTGTCGACGATTCCAGAACCAAGTGCCCAGTTGCTAGTAGCAAGGCTCAGTAAGTATCAAATTCATGTTGACAATTGGGAACAGGGCGTTGTGCTCACCACTTGTCTCTGCTCCTTAGATATTACATGCCCGTTCCTATCCAGCATCGACTCGCGGTACTTCTTTGTGACCGGGTCTTTCCAGAACATGTCGAAGTACTCCTGCTCAACGCGGCTCAGGAAGTTCTTCGTCCTCTCCTTGGTTTGCGCTGCATGGAACTCCGGAACTTGCTCTTCCAGCCAGTTGAGTTGGTCGTCGGGCGCCCATGGAAGACGGCCCATGGTGAGGTTAACGATGCAGCCGGCGGGAAATGGGACAAGACGAAGGGCCACGCAACCGCCCCGTTATTTTACTATGCAGCGCCGCGTCCTCTCGGGTGCCGGACACGCGATTGCCCGATACGACGCTAGTTCAACGTGCGGTGCGTATCTCATTGGCTCCCGTACGTTTCGGCCTAAAGGTGCGGGACTACATATACCCCCGATCGCGCGATCAGACCCCAGGTCCTCCCCTCTCCACTACCACCACACTGCGCTGCAGGACTCAAGCAGGACGCCCCCGCGTCGCAACCAGGTATGATCTGAACCCGTCCACCGTTGCGCACCCGCTGATTATCATGACAGGCTTAATGCGAACCCCTGCAACAGAACCCGCCCCCGTCGGGGACGACACTCTCCCCGACCTCTCGCAGCTCGCCATCTCGCCGTCTGTGAGCTCGTCGGTCCTATTCGGGGATGAAGATAACGACTTCCTCCCCGTCTCGCCTCGCCCTCCGCTATCGCCCCTCCCCGACACCCTTCTGCCGCACCCGGTGTTCACACAGGGGCTCCGCCCTGGTGGCGAATTGACCCCCGCCCGTGGGGTGACGGTGAACATTACGGTTCACGCCGCCCATGCGAGCGTCGCAGTGAATACGGCGACGCGCACCGGCGAGGTGCGCACCCCGCGATACCGTCGTCGTACCGCCGTCGCTCGGACGCCCACTGGCACGTCAACAACCTCGGGTTCGGGTGTGCATGCTCAACCCACCCCGCCCGTCACGACTACGAAGACTCAAGAGTATACTCTGCGCGGCGGTGGCAAAGTCATCGCGTGGAATCCAGCTCGTGAGTACCGATATTTTCTCTCACCTACACCCACTAATCTTCGCGGTAGTCGAGCATATCGAGCCATGCGACGCGCGTCATAGTCGCAGGTGGTACATCGTCACGGCGGGGCTGCGCGTCGGGATTTGGAAGTCCTGGCTGGCTATGGAGGATTATATAGACGTCCCGGGAAAGTGTTACCAGTCTTATGAGCACCGCGACGAGGCCGAGAAGGACTACTACGAAGCCAAGCGAGACGGTCGTGTTCGCCTGCTCATTAAGTAGTCGATCGAATTTATGGCTGTCCCACTATGGCCGAGTTTCTTCATGTAGCCTGCGCTAGTATATATTGATTGCTATATCATGGTCCTTGCCTCGATTGCATTCCAAAAAGGCGAGGATACTCGAAAGGCGGCGGCGGTAAGTGCGTAAGTGCACTCAGTCTGGCAGTAGTAGAATGGTCTTGTTTGTTGGTACGAAACCTCGAGTTATGCGGCTATGAGCAGCCTAGTACATGAGCACCTGAGACTTGTATTTGCCGACTCAAGTCCTAAAGCACAAACAGATGTCGCGGGCACGCCGGGTACTATACGAGTCAGGCTTGAGTCGACCTTGATGTCCTAGTAATAAATATCAATGGCGGCGAACTTGTTTTGTGCCATCGCGCAGGACCGACAATCATTTTTGAGATTGCATGCACAGAAGTTGCTTCGAGGCTGTCTAATTGTATCCTGCTAATGTTCACCGTAGTTCCCATTGCTTGAGAATGTTGTTGAGCGAGGCGACAGCACGTGGTGCGCGAATTCGAATTGTTGGCAGTAATCTGGTCTTCGAGTCCGGACTGTATTCTCGCGCCGCCGCCGCCACCCCAGTGAGCCTCAAAACTTGTAACACTGCAGCAGAAATATTTAGAGCGAGATGCTAACGCAATATATAAGAGATAGAGAAACGTCCAAGAGATGTACTATATATACAATGACAACATTGCGTAGAGCTGGGTGCTAGATGTCGGTGAGGCAGGCAGCTGGAATGCGCGAACACTGAATGCAGGTGTAAAGTAGCGCCGCTGCGCGTCTGCGATGCTGCCGAACTCTTGCTTTCCCCAACCACCTCACACACCTCATCCAGGCTTTACGCACCATGCAAGGCAACAAAAAACGAGTCGGTTCCCATACTGGATCGTCTAAAAAGTCCTCGAAGAAGATTCATTTTCAGACGATTGAACATTCTACGGCACCTTCAGCAGCAGCCGAGTCCAGTACTACGTGCGAAGTCCCGGTCCATAACTTCGTCTACCAAGCATCAGGGCATGGTAGACTCAATCACAAAACAACCCACCACCTAGTAGCTCCTCATCCCGCAGAGGGCATATTTTCTAAACTCCCGGCGCGCGGCGCAGACAACATGGACCCAGTGAGCCTGCTGGAAGTGTTTCCGATGGAGGAAGACTCTCAGTCCGCCGAACAGCTCGCACAGGACTCAGATGCTGCCAATAAGAAGAAGCGTGTTCGCAGCGATTTGAAGGCGGCGGTAAGAGCTCATATATATAACTCAGTTCTCTCTGATTCTGGGATTGTTTAGAGTAAGGTCCAAGAGTGGCTACCATTCAGAAGCGAGTTCCTCGACGAGCTCCTTCTCTTTGAAGGCTGCGAGGACTCTGTGGAAGATGGGGCGGTATTTTGTACTGCTTGCCAATCGCCCGGGGCCACGCTGCGATGTACAGACTGCTTCACACGCGATCTGCTATATTGCAAAGACTGCATCGTCCAACGGCATGAGGCAGATCTCCCTCTGCACCGGATCGAGGTAAGCCCATTTCTAATTTACTCATAGTTGAAGCGGTGCAGGGAAACAAAGAGCTAATACCCGTATAGGAGTGGGAGGGCGAGCATTTCGTTCGGAGGACGCTACGTGATCTTGGTGCGGTCGTTCAGCTGGGCCACAAGGACCATGTGTGTAAGGCGCCATCTGAAGATACCCGTCGCGTCGTGGTCGCCGATGTCAAGGGCGTACAAGCGGTCGAAGTGCGGTTCTGCGAATGCTTCGACACAAGCGGTGATTTCATACGAGAATGGACACAGCTTCTCCGCCGGGGATGGTTTCCTGCAACCACCAATCGCCCCGCTACCGCGTTCACATTCCAGCTGCTCGACACATTTCAGGAGCTCAACTTCCAAGGCAAGACAAATCTGTACGATTTCTGGAAGACTATAGAACGTTTGACCGACAACTCCGGCGCGCACACATTTGTAAGCTCTCCGTTTGGATCGTGTACGTATGGCTAACGTCCGCATTAGAATCGCTACCAGCAAATGTCACACGTCGTACGTTTATGGCGTCATCTTACGATGCTCAAGCGATTCGGTCGAGGTCATGACCCAGACGGGCCGGACAAAACCAAAGTAGGCGATTTGGCACTCGAATGCGCGGCATGTCCGCATCCTGGGAAGAACCTCCCGGACGGCTGGGCCGACGCGCCGCCCGATGTCAGGTATGGTTTGAGCTAGCTTCTCGTACATTGCAACTGATCTGTAAGTATACGTGACCTCTACCGGTCCCCGGTATCCCGCAAGTACTCTGGACCGGGCTGTATTGCTCGGCGTACTCGTAGGATGGTGGGGTTGGTAGAAGTCAACCCCACCAGACGCCCAAGGCCCGAACCTTGGGGCGTCGTACGCTTACGTAAGATACATGATGTAGCACATCTAATCTAAGGGCGCCTATGCGCCCTGGGTCTCCGAGAACCTCGGAGACATCGGTCTCCTTTACTGATGACGGTTACTCGTCCTCCGCGCACGACCTAGCAAGGTCTGGTTATGATAGAACCGACGGGTTCTCACACTCTCCCCCCCTAGACCCGTGGTGGGGTCTCAAAATTAATATACAATGAGGAAGGGCCACAACTCGGAGTGGTGGTAGCACAGTATAATACACGGATCCTCTGCGCTGCACTCGCAGAGGCCCTATAATACAAGGGTGCGGCGATGAGGCCGCTTTTATATGTACACTAGGCGCATCGCATTCGACACCCTAGGAGGACGAGCGTCGTCCATGCCCTGAGTACTGACTCGCGACGGGGGCACGCCGTCCGAGCGGTGCTTCGCGAAGTGTCCGCGGGGAAGGGTGGACGCTACTGCGTCCTGCACCAATATATACACCATGACGCTGGTGCGACGTCTGGGCGGATGAAGGTACCAGGCAGTACTGGTGGGTATGGACGCATTCGTCCGGGTATATGGGGCTTCAGGACTCTTCGTCCATCTGCTCCGTGTGGTTACCACCCTCCGGGGCTGCGGCATCCCCCTCAGGCTCTTGTCGCGCCGCGTTGTGGGCGATGTTGTCGACCGTCTTAGCCGACTGATTGACGTCCATCTGAGTGGGCGCGGCGGGGTTTGGCACCGGGGTTGGTGCGGTTGCGGGTGCGGGTGCGGGAGCGGGTGCGGGCGCGGGTGCGGGCGCGACGGCTGGCGCGACGATCGGTGCGGCGGGTAAGAAGGCGAGTGCGGGGTTAACCGCCAAGCCGCGCATGCCGAGCGAGGCTATGGGCGGTACGGGGCCCGCGCTCGTGGCCGAGACGATCCCGGGGAACGCCAGGACATTGGTGTTGGCGTCCAAACCCGCCTGCTGAGCACGAGCACGGTGCGCCGGACGTTGGAACAGGTCGGCTAAGGCGACCGTGAGCCCCCGGGACGCATACCAGTGTGCGACGTGGAAGACGGTCAGGTCGTCGTCGTCGAGCGACCCCGTGTAGTACGCATGAGAGTACGGGCCCTGGGGCTGCAACTGCCAGTGCTGCAGGATGTGCCGATACAGTCCCGGCACCGAGAACAGTGCGGTCGCCAGCGTGACCCAGCGTGCCCGCTCCGGTACTCCACGGTTCCGTGCGATCGGGTTCCGCGCGTACATGAAGAACTGCGCTGAGACCAGTGTCGGTCCGCCATCCTGCGCGCGCTCCATCCACACAGGGATGCGGTCCTGATAGGACCTCCACCATTCGCGGTGAGCTTCCGGTGGGTCGGTGGTGCGCGGCTGCTGTCGACGAGGTCCGTTCAGGTCTTGCTCCGGGCGAGTCGTCTTCATGACGTTCGGAGGTATGCCTGGACGGCGTCCAGTGGGAGGCGGCAGATGCAAGGTGTCCGCGAACTCCATGCCTGGAGGAGTGTACGCCGCCGGGTGCATGATGGTCGGCAGGTAGGGAGCCTTGTCCGGGTTCCGCCACGCGTCTGCGAGGGCACGGATACCCTGGACACCCTGCAACGCCGAATTCCTCTGAACTTGCTGAAGCAAGTGCTTGATTCGGGCGCGCGCCTGACCCATATCGGTCGCCGTGGCCCTCAGCAGCCGCTGAGCATCCTCCGGGGTGACGGGTACAAAGTCGTACCAATGGTCCGCCTCGCGAGGATTAGAGTCCTCAGGGACTGCGAGCATATGGTACGGCCATCCGGTGATCCTAGGACGCGGAAAGCGTCCATCACTCGAATAGTTGGGTGGCCTTGGTGGCGGGGCCAACGGGGTCCCATACACCGCGTTCTGTCGCACCTTACGTGCTGCCTTCTTCTTAATGTATTTTTCGTCGAAGAGATCCTCTTCGTCGTCCCCAGAGGACAATTCCTCGAAGTCTTGGAAGTCCACGGTGGGACCCGATCCAGTGGCCGCATGCCGACTCGACAACCCCGACGCTTCCGGTGCAGACGCCGGCGGCGTCGAATCGGTCGCCCGGTGCGGGGCCCTTGAAGGACCCGCCGTCCGGGACATTGGAGACGACCCCATCATAGACATGGGCTCATCCCGATCCCTCGACGGACCCAACTCGGTCGAACAAGGCACCATCGAGGACGGTCGGCGTGGACTATTGTCCTGCGCCGACCGTGACGATCTCACTGGATACCCCCGTTCCGGCGACTCAGGGAAGTCGGGGTGACCAGGCGGCACTGCGGGGACCCGCCTAGCTTGGTTGGGCCGAGTCTGGCTCGCACGAGCCCGGAGACGATTCTCGTCATTGAGCATCTCCCGGGCCTGGTTGCGTTCCGACCGATATCGGTCGCGGTCCTGACAAAGAGTCGTCGTTTCCGCCCGTGCGGCATTGAGCTCCTGCTCCAGCTCAGCGTTGATTCGAGCGCGTTCGCGGAGCGAGGTGGCTTCTGCCAATGCTGCTCGGAGCTGCCGCTCCAAGTCCTCTACTTGCTGCGTATGCTCGGCGCGGTTCTCTCCCTCCCTGGAGCGTGCATGCTCCTCGAAATAACCCCAAAACTGCGACTGCAGTTGGGTTTGGACCGCCGTCAACGCGTTCCTGAACGAGGAGTCGTTCATCGCCGCCTGGTAGTGTCGCACGAACTCCGTGCAACAGCTGCATCCGGCCGAGTGCGCCACAAGAAGGTGGTGATTGGGGACCGCTGCCCACGACATACCCGGAATGGGCATAAGCGGGGGCATTCCAGGGGGCAGGAACGGCGCTGCGTTTGACCGGTCGGGCCCTGGCATGCTCGACGATGCGGGCGCGTGAGCATATTGCACCGTTGGGTGCAGTGCGGCCGAGGATACTGTTGGCGGCGACTGGTGCTGGTAGGGGAGCGGTGCCCCGTACGGGGAGGCGTACGCGTGCGGGAACCCGCCTTGCGCCGGCGCCTGGAACTGGCAGAAGACTCTCGGATTTGGTATGTAACCGGGAGGCTGGTTATCAGATTTGTTATCGGAGCTCTGATGCCGTACTGACTATTCTCTTCCAGGTGAATTCCTTCTCCATGCGTTGGAAGTCGCAAACATTATGCGTGCAAACCAGCGCCGGACGTTCAACAAATACTCCGCGATGTTTGATCCTAACGTCGTTAACCAGTGGGAAGCCATGGTTCGAACGTGGGAAGAAGACACCAGCAGCCCAGACCCGTATGAGGAGCCCGCTGCATGTGAGTTACCGGCCGCCTCTGCAAGACGATCGCTGATCCCACAATTCACAGCCATCTCGTATGCGACCACAAAGAAGCAACTCAACGAAGAAGAGGCAATCGAGGCTCGTCAAGGGGTATTCCCGTCCCATGACGTTACCCCGGGCGTGTTCCTGCAACTCGGACTGGAAATCGAGGATCAACAGTGCGTACAGCCCAACAGTTCTGATTGGTGGCTTGCGAATACCTGCTGACTCGACCTGGTCGTATTTTAGACGAGCACTGACCGTGCGGGCGGCGTCTGGAACCAGCATTTCGGAGCTAGCCGGCCAGCAAGAAAAGCGCAACGTTCTGATGCGGCGAATAGACTCATGGCAGGCTATGCAAGACGTACACATGCCTGTGGCCACCCCCTTACGCGCGTCCCCTTCCGACCCGTCCTCCACGACACAACTGCCCACTGGCACGGTTCCTAAGGCCGAACACATCAAACTGTGGCTTCCATCTATGCTTCCCGCTCCCCTCCTTGCCATCGACTCTCTCAAGGGCCTCCGGCAGAAGGAGGCCCGCCTCCGGCACGCCCAGCTCTCTGATAGCCTTGACGACATCCGCCGCATGCGACGTGTATTGGCCGCCATCGCAGACTACAACAAAACGAACGTCGCCGGGTCAGGTCAGCGCGCGACCACTCGCATGCAGGAGCTGTACGCGCGTTTCCGCGCTAAGGAACGTCGCGCAGTCAACCGATACCGGGCTGCACGCGCTGCGATGCAGGTACTCCAACCTGACGGCGACTGGACATCTATCTACCGTCCGCTCCTCGACGACGACCTGCGCGGGCCTCGCAAGCAGGACGACGACCTCGACGGTGTGTTCGCGAGCGAAGGACGTTACCAAATCAGCTGGATTTGGTTGACTCCCAATGCGAACAAGAACCCCTCTGACGACGAAGCAACGCGCCCCGCGACTGCTGACAAGTTCTCCGCGAGCATGCGCACTGAATGGGCGCGTAGTCGAGCTCGCGCGCACCGTTGGGAGGAGGAGGAGCAACTGCTCCTGGAGGAGATGCGCCGCGTGATCGTGTTTTTCGCGTGGCGTGCATCCTGGTGGCGCGAGCAGGCGGGATGTCGGGAGGGCCTGAGCGAACGGTTAGGTCGAGGCTTGGCCATCTACGCGAGGCGACAGGCCACTTGCTTTGAGGGCCTCGCGACAAGGTGCGGAGCTCGGTGGTACTCCTATCTCAAAACACGCGGCGCTGTGCCCGAGTGGCTTCAGCGTTACGCGGCTGTTGCAGTGCCATATCATCCGCGGAGGTCGCTCGCAAAAATGCTTCGTGAATACGCTCTACACGACGCGGCACCGGGTGATGCAGATTCGTCGGCTTGCGACGACGACCACGACGATGACGGCTACACATCTGGGCTCGATTAGCACTATGTCATATTTACTAGTAGATGCTATGTGATTAACTATGCTTCTTGTTCTCAGCCGACCGCTTCCAGTCCTGTCAATAATAGAAGTCTGCACACACGACACAAGTATCTCCAAGGCTGATATGGGATTGCGTGCGTCGACGGAAATGAATGGTGCGCGGGGGTCTCGAACCAGGCACCGCTGTAGGCGCCTATGGAGTCGCCGCGGTGCAAAGCTAATCAAGCGAGCTGTCATTGCGCGCGCGGCATAAGCGCGGCCGTATTGGTGCCACGAACCGGCGTTCAGTAGCGCTTCCGAATTTGGTAATTAGGGCGGGTGTCGAGTAGGAATGCCCGATTTAGCAATCGGACAAGCGCCGGAGTGGCTGCGCGGTCAATCTGCCAGTGCCCGATATGGCAGGCCATGACATTGTACAATCTGTGCACCAGGCTCACTGACAGGCTACTGCAGGAGCTTCCACATTGATGTACAGTAATTAACAGGCTAGAGCAGGGGTTCCTGGGCTCAAATACAATAATAGACAGGCTAGAGCAGGGGCCTCTGTACTGAAATACAATAATTGACAGGCAAGGCTAGGGGCTCCTGGGCTCAAATACAATAATTAACAGGCTCTGGGGGTGATAATATAATAGTACACCAGGGGAATTGACAAAGATAATGGGTGGTCACAGAATACACAGACTTTGCACCAGCTACATGGGCTATTATAATATTATGGTGGCAACTACTGGTGGACGTTCAGACGTCCCCGCGGTCGTCCTGGGCTCTCCTGGAACTCCCGCCACGTTGCTACGCATTTGAGGAGTGGTCAGAGGGATCGCGGTACGCGGGGTAGCCCGGCGGTGTAAGTGGGCGGACATCGCGCCAGTTGCGCTTGCTGATGGCGCAGATTCTCTTAGGTAGTGCGCCGGAACGTCTCCATAGTGAGTGGGGTGCGCGCGGGGTAGCGTGGTGGGATAGCAGGCAGGTGGAGGGCGAGGAAAGCAGAGGAGAGGAGAGGAGGGAGGGGTACGCGCGTGTATGTGTGCGGCTAGACGCCGGGTCGCGTACGACGCAATAAGAAGCCGTTCGCGTTGGCGCAAGGATCGACCATAATTTAGCAATTGTTTTGTACCGTAGGACGAACAGCGGTATCAAATAATGGTACGCATACAATGTACTCCGAAAACATCGGAAACCGGGCTGTAATCAGGCACTATGTTTCAACGTTTAAGCTGCGGGGGCCCAAAAGTATTGTACATAGAATATTGTATTTATTCACTATCAAAGAGAGACTGGCTGAGTGGTTAACCGTGTAAGCTGGCATGTTTACGGCGTGGGTTCGAATCCTCGTCATGCTTTTTTTTCTGCCGGGCGGATGGCGATTGCGCCGCACGGATAATTGTTTCAATAATCGAGCGGATTATCTTGTTCTATACTCAACATGATCTCTACGAATCGAGCCGGGGCATCGGGGATAATCGAACGCGCATCAAAGGTACGTAGTTCGGTCATTAACGGAAGGCGGATGTAAACCAAGATTTACATTAAAAGATGGCACTTAATTATCGAACTAAAAACAGACTGCGAGGACATGATCATTGTTTCTGGAGCCCGATGCGAGGGATTCGGCGTCAGAGTCTTCGGCGTCATCCTCATCGCTGTCGTCCGTTGCGACACTATCTCCACCAGAGTCGTCCGAGTTGCTAGCATGGGCGTCACTAGTCGTATAATGGCTCTCTTGGACCTCTCTGTATGCAAGGAGCTCGTCTTCACCGAGCTGCAGAACATCGGTGGCCATCCTACCGGAATGTGCAGAATCAGTACAATACCCGACATACACCCCAAATGGGCACCGGTGCGTACTTTGTGCGTGTGGTGAATACGAGGTCTCCAAGCACTTGCGTCGAAGTGAACAGTGGGGCCCCCACGCCCTCCTCAATAGGCTCAAACTGTGGTGTCGAATCGAAGATGATACCCGCCGGCACCGAGGTGGGATACTTCTCCGACGACCAGAATCCGGTTGGAATATTGCAGTCGTGAGCGGAACCGTTGTTGCCGTCGAATTGCAACAGGAAGAACCAAAGCGGTGGGTATACCTGCTCAGTGGCATGCACGCTCATCGTGATGGTCGTCTCAGTGAAATATACTCGGTACCGGGCTAGACATCCATATCAGCGACCGAAACACACACAGGCAGAACGGACGCACCTATACCGATGTACCGGTATTGTCCTTGAAGGACAGATAGATCCGGTAGTGCACGCATCATCCTCGAGGCAGCATCGAATCCGTCCAGCACGCATACACGTTGCCAAATCAGAAGTGTTGTATTCACGGGAATGCAGGAAGATTGGTATCTGAGGGGTTGATTCAGATGAACTAGATCGAGGTACAAGCAGCTCGGATATTGCTCTCACCTCTTCCATCTTGTCTGGCCCCCGCCCGTGCCTAGCTCGAATTCGATGCACATCTCGTCAAGGTCCGATTCCGGGATATCGAGCCATTTAACCATGCTCAACCTCTGGTCAAAATCACGGCCTTCTGCCCTCGTGAGCTGACTGGCGAGACCGCTCGATTGGTGTACTTTGCGGCGACTCACCTTGCCTGGGACTGGGAAGTGCAAGTGGTACACCCCGCATTGTTACAGTGACCTCGAACCCGGGATCTTGTGCAGATAGACAGGTCCAATCTTCGTCAAAGCTCTTGTGTCCCAGCCACACTCCGAGTGGATACCGTGAATAGTCAGCAATATGCTCCCAAATACACCACCATGAGCGACCTGGGAGCAGGTAGGACATGTATGCTCCAGAGGAACTCAGGATGGATGATAACCAATGCTGCACCAGAGTGTTCACGTGTGCACATGCAATGGCACGAAGAACTGACACGGTAGTCAGCAATCACACTTCCAGGGAATCGTTTGCATGCCGTACGTTCTATCCTGCACATCCTATCTTCTTGCGCAGCCGGGACATCTATTATCTGTGTGAAAGTATATTGAGAGTGGGCGCATGATGAGGGAAATGATTCTTACCCCAGGATTGTCTGTCTTCTCAAGTGCGAGGGGATCCCGAACCCATTTGATACGGCCTCCACGGCGGTGATCAACTACAACCTCGTCTGATCTGATGGTATGGATATCTTTCCTTGTATCCTGCATGGTCATGACATATGGGCGGTAAGTCAGTAGACCTGGTGGTTCTGTAGCAGGTTCATCATACCAAATATGAACGCATGGGCAACAGTCGACGCAGATCCACCTGAGTTTCAACATGGTTGATGGCCATCTGCCTCCGATACATTCAGAACTCGACCACATCCTCTGGATCACTGGTTGAGTTGAGGGATACATACACAAATCGCTGCCTCCTTTATAGATCTCGTCAGCTTCGTAGCAGTATCAGGGACATCTAGGCTACGTGCCATTTGCAGGTACATTCGTAACTTCCTGGTTCCACGCAAGGAGCTTAGATGTCCCGTAAAGGGAATGTAGTCTATCGAAGAACAGTTCAGCCGCGTCGGAGACAGGGATTGAATATTGGCCATTGTGAGTGATAGGGATATGTCGCCGTACCTTCCGTCACAATGTACGCAGCCTGGCCTAGACCTCCCGGACGGGAGTATCCCATGACACTCAGGATATTAGAGTGGCTGCATATATCATTAATGAGGCACGACCCCGGATAGAGCAATATTGACGTACAAGATTCGCCGGGCGAATTTGAGGGCCTCTATGAACAGCAGATCGTCTTGATCAGGATACACGTGCACCACCACCTTCGTTCCGGTCAGGTCACCCGCGGCCTTCACGACGCCACGGTGGCGGGATACACGTCCAGTCCGTGGCCAAGAATTCGCCTGAACGAGCGTATTTTCGTCTCTGCGCTGCGTAATGGTGGTGTCCCATGGCTTGTGCGAGTCGACGATGGGTTCCAGTAAGGCGATGTTTTCGCGGGCAAAGAGGCGCAACTGACACCGCCGAGTATCAGCATGACATCGAGTAGAGATATGGACCTGCGTCTTTACATCTCCGTCGAACGTCACATTCCCCCCCACACGATGCGCAAGGTCTGAGATGTCGGTGCGGATGACCCTGGTCTCTCCTAGTACAGCGTCTCCGACACGTGCTGAGTCGTCGATGTGCTGCATTAGACGGAGATTACCGCTCGTCAGCGTGTTCATGCTGTCGTCAATGGTGAGCGCAGCCCGCATCTAGCGACAATCGTGACATCAGTGGTCTTGAGCGCGAAGCGAACAGCTCGGACTATACCATGAATATACCGAAGGAGTCGTTGAGCCTCGTGGTCAGCACCTCGACCTGGTCCGCGATCTCGTCACGGCTTAACACAAAGCGAATGCGATCTCGCATTCTCGGGCGCAGGCGGCGGTCCATCAAGCTCTCGATGTCTTGTAGGTTCCTTGTGTTAGGTTGTGCGCGATAAGAATGACATAGAGATTGCATATGGGACGACTCACCGCAGGAACATCGTGACATACTCCTTGAGCCCCGTGTCGCTGCTCCCATTTTTGAGCTGCTGGTATACTGCAAGTACGAAGTCCGCAGCACGCTTGGCGAGAGCGCGGCAGTCGTCCCGAGTGTCTTTGATATCCTAAGTGAAGCGCAGATTACCACAGATGCATACGAGTGTGGACGGAGTGTACGGACCTTTGCTTTCTTCGCGATACTGAGTGCGCAGCTAACGGCGGTACTGAGCCCCGGGATGGGAATTTTGTCCGCTGCGAGGTTCGCGATTTCGAGCGCCTTAATCGACGTCTCAAGGAGCTCCATAACGGACGGAGGTCAGAGGTACTCAGAGTGCGAGATAGAGGGGGTGTTAGCACGATGGCGGCGAGTCTACAGATGGGGGAGTGGGTATAAAAGGGCACCAGCGGCTTGGGGCCGGTGCGCAGAGGTGTATTAGGGTTTAGAAGACATCACCTCACGTTCCCCGAGGCTGTACGAGAACCCACGTTGTGGCAGGGTTCTTCCAGGAATGACCTGGGGGCGCTGGAGCGTCGCTATTTGCATCCTGGTACTTCTCTGTTAGCTAACGCGGACCGCCGCTCGCACTGAAGGCGGTGCTTGGCAATGAAAGGCGGCAGTATCTTAGGCATGTGGGCATGGGTCTATCAACCGCCGCTGACCGGTCTCCCGAGTAATACTAGCAGAGCTACTAGCTGTCGCTGTGTGAGCCGCCAGCTAACCACACCAAGGTTATGCTCCTAGTCTTTCGTAGAGTCGACGGCCTCGTCGTGGCGCCTCCCCGCACACCGCCATGTGCACGTTGAGCGTGACAATGTCAGCTCCTCCGCTCGTCCTGGGCGCCATA
>NW_007360336.1:598049-600479 GCF_000271585.1 Trametes versicolor FP-101664 SS1
GATGGGGGAGTGGGTATAAAAGGGCACCAGCGGCTTGGGGCCGGTGCGCAGAGGTGTATTAGGGTTTAGAAGACATCACCTCACGTTCCCCGAGGCTGTACGAGAACCCACGTTGTGGCAGGGTTCTTCCAGGAATGACCTGGGGGCGCTGGAGCGTCGCTATTTGCATCCTGGTACTTCTCTGTTAGCTAACGCGGACCGCCGCTCGCACTGAAGGCGGTGCTTGGCAATGAAAGGCGGCAGTATCTTAGGCATGTGGGCATGGGTCTATCAACCGCCGCTGACCGGTCTCCCGAGTAATACTAGCAGAGCTACTAGCTGTCGCTGTGTGAGCCGCCAGCTAACCACACCAAGGTTATGCTCCTAGTCTTTCGTAGAGTCGACGGCCTCGTCGTGGCGCCTCCCCGCACACCGCCATGTGCACGTTGAGCGTGACAATGTCAGCTCCTCCGCTCGTCCTGGGCGCCATACAGAACGCGGCGTAGTTGAGCACGTTTCGCCGTGCAGATCTGACTCGGCGTAGCCCACGAAGTCGCCCGCCAACGGTCCGAGCGAATTGCTTCAGTACGATGAACACGCACTGCTTCTTCAATGCGATGCCGGGCCGGGAGCTCTCGCCGTACGTGTCAAGTACGTAGTTGACAAACACAGCCCGACAGCGCCTGGCGGGTGTGGCGAACGCATGCTTCTTCTCCGCATCTACTGGGCTCGAAGGCTATGTCCTAGCGGCTACGAAATGCCTCACAGACGCAGACGTACTCTGGAGCCATCCTGCACGGCATCGCGCAGCGTCGCGAGGATGTTCTTATCGCTAGCGACGAGGACCCGCCGGACTGTGCGCTAGAGTCAGCCGCTCAGATGGAGCGGAGATGGAAGGGCCTGCCGAAAAGAAGTTATATGTGCGCTCTAATAAGCTTCTGGGTGCGTATGGGTCGTTCAATAAACATAATGCGGTATACACGCCGTGGTTGCGGACCGCAGAGAGCGGGTGCACGGGCGTAGTTGACACGGCAGGAGTGAGTTGGCATCTTCCTGCGCGAATAGCGAGCACAGACATATAGGGACTTTGTTCCCGTCCGTGTCGAGTAGACGCCAGCGCGGCCCATTCGGGCGAGCATGGCAAGACGCACCGCATGCATCGAGATATGTCCCTTCCCGTACGTTGTGCCGCGCGACTCGTATCGAAAACCTGGCCGGTGGACGGCGACACGGACGACCCCTTGTTGACGCCCACGAAAGCTTACCCGTGTCTGATGCCCACAAAAATCGGGTTGTCAGCTATGCTGCGACGTGGAGGCAGGCGACTTGAGCACTGACCTCCTTTTACAGCTCAATACACTGGGAAGCGGCTTCGCGTACTACATCTGCGGCTTGAGCGAGTGCTCGTGACTGAGGTCAAAACACGCGACTAGATGAGCAGCTGTTTGAACAGCGGGCTGTTCTCGAAGAACCGCTCGAGTGCTTGACAGGTGGACTGGCATACTGCTTGTGAAATTAAACTTTGCCGTCAGATTTCACGTATTCAGCGTGTACGCCGTAGGTAGCACTCACAGTCGTAATCCGTCTGTCTTCGGGAAGCGCTCAAAATCCTGGTAGAAAAGTATTTTCGCCGAACGAGGAACATAGATCGCAGGCCGCTCATCTCGGAGTGGAAGGCGGAGGAGAGTATCGGCGGGGAGCTTGAGGTCGAGGTGGGCGCGCAGATGGCCGCCTTGCAGGATCGGCCGCCTAGGATCAGTGGCGTGCAAAAAGCTGACTGAAACTCTTGCTTTGAGTAACACATTGAGAGCTTGATGATGACGTCAATATCTTACACTATTCAAAAACAAGCAGATCAGCATTCCACGATGATAGCGAACGACGAGAGCCCGTGCTTACCGACACACTTCATCAGACTGACCAGTGGAAAGGACTCTACAAGACGATATTTTCCAAAAATACCACCTGCAGAGGTTCCTGGCCGACAGATTTCCATTCTAAACAGACTGGAAAAACTCCGGGAGCTCGAGGTGGTAATGTTGCGCCCGGGCAGAACTTCAAGAATACGGCTCGTCCTATGTCCATCCGCAGGCAGAGCCCGGGCAGGGACGTGCTAGTCTGATCATGAAGTTCTGCTCTACGCGAGAGCTCTAGCAGTTTTGTAAGCCAGTTATCAGAGCAGACACCATATTGGAGAGGGCTCAGAGTTCGGGGCAGATGACACGACAGTGAGTACGATCGTGAATTTGGCGTAGGCGTCCGGGCACCCGACGTGTTGTTTATGGACCAAACAAAGCCACGCGAGTGCTGTGGCCCGCTCGAGTCGGAGTCGCCCGCCCTGCGCTCTGGTGCTCGTTCCGTCTTCCCTTGCATCGCGGGTCCTGCCTCGACGCGTCTATCGCTCTCCTCTGCTTGCATGACAAGACGTGCTTCTGTTCTCCGCACTGCTCG
>NW_007360336.1:600508-604930 GCF_000271585.1 Trametes versicolor FP-101664 SS1
TCCGCCGAGCTTCATCGCCACGAAAACGATGCCAGCGCTGTCTGCACCCGGAAATCCTGCAACACTCGAGGCTGGGCGCCTAGTTGAGGACGCTAGACACGATGATACCGCGGTCATCCTGCCTCAAGAGCGTCGTCTATCAGACTAGTACGATCTCTTGCCACCATAAACCGGCGTTTGCGCCACGCGAAAGCATCGGGCGAGTACACGCCACGCTGCGCTGGGTTATCGTCCTCACATTCCGCCACCACCATCGTGCCCGTGCCCTGGCATGCGAAACGACGCGCATATATGCACCGCGGAACGTAGATCCGGTAAGTGCCATCTCGCCGCGTGTACCTAGCAGGCACATTGAAAGCTCGTTGCTTACATGTGCAGATTGAATGACACTCGCGTAGCAGGCCGCCCGTGTCAGTGGTCCTCCGCACGTGCACTATACTCGATAGCCAGCAATGTGTCTGTGACCACCTCTGGGACAGCGCCCCTCACCGGCGCGTAGGGCCCAGTCGTGCATACGCTGCGCTTATTGGCCCCGCCTTCGCACTCATTTGTGCGGAAGATTTGGCCACACCGGAGTGAGTTTGCCTAACAAATCTCGGTACGATCTGCGCTGAAAAGCAAAAAGGTGTCGGACTCGGGCGTTGCGTGGGCAGAGGAGCGCCGTCGCGGCTGAGAACACTGTATGATGAGCAGCATCAGCGCAGCGTCGGACGTGGCTATGTCCACTCGACACGTATCGACGTCCATGACGCTCGTCTTGCTCTACGTATCGCTGTGCGAAGACACCTACGGTGTCCAGAACAGCATAATGCGCACCGAAGGTACTGCTATCATCTATAGCCGAGCGTGGTACGTGCACGCACTCACTACGCGCCGCGGAAGGGTAAAATCGTAGCGAGAGAGGGGTAATGGGCCACCGAGAGGTATGTAATCGTTTCCTCTGACCTGCATCCGCTCACACTGCAGTGCTTATACATCTCTTCGAAACAGCTTTGATCGCACTCCGATGCATCTGTCTCTGGCATCCACGTACGTAATCCCGCGGGCTTGCACACGTCTGCGCAGACACAGGACGACTCGCCGGGACGCACCGGACGAACCGCAAAGCGAGATCAGGGACGATCCTGCGCACCCATCGACATTGCGCAGCTGTACAGGCTACGGCGCCGGCTGCGTGTCTCCCACAACCATCCATCCGACGACGTAAGATCGCAATACAGCACTCCATTCAACGCAACGCGGCTCGGTGCCGGTTACACAATGCAGCCCAACACGAATCTGGCGCAGACGTAGCCCGTCATCTGCATCGCGCCCGCGCCCTGCTCCGTGAGTCCTATGCTCATCTTCCCGCCCGTATTCCTCGCGTACATTGAACGACGTGCCCTCATGCAGTGTCCGCTTCATACATGAACTGGCATGCAGGAGCTTACGGCGGCGGCCGGGTGTGTTGTGCCGAGATCTGGATCGGTTTCCGCTGGTAGCCTTCCGCGCATCCCCGCGTGCGTGCACATTGCGTACGCCGGCGGGGCACGATAGACCAACCTCGTGCCGGTTCTTAGTGTACACGGCAGGGCATTATCGCGCTGCCGAACGTGTCTTGCATTCGATGTCCTCCACACGCTGCGCATGTAAATACTTAGGCTGCTCGTCATTGCGGACGTCCGCGCGCGTCGAGAGGAAGAGAGGCCATGTGCGTATGGAAGCAGAAGGCGGCACCATACATGTCCGCAAGGTACCAGCTTACCTCCCGTACGGCACACGTCTAGGAGTAGGGGTACGCGCTCCTCGGTAAATGGAGAATCTTGGCCTGTATCGTAGATGTCGCGCGCGGTCCTCGTCAGATTATCATACGTGCATTATCTACCGTGACAGATGGTTCGAGGCATATCGCTACTGTGAGTATATAAATGCCATGGGAGGGTGCGTTTACACTGTGAAGCAGACTATTGGGTATCAGTAAATGGTAGCTCAAGATAGTCCAAGGCGTACCTCTGCGGCGTGAAGACGGACAGTCTTCGCATCCCGGGACCTCATCCTATGCCTCACCGGGCATTTGTCGGTGTTATCGTAGTCCACGACATTGCGCCCTCGTATCCCGAAACGAGAGATCGAGTCTAGATCGACGGACACACTGGCCGGGGATCATCGCTGTCCGCGTACGTCGCGGGGCCGTTCGAAACTTGACGAACACGGCCCAGCGGTGTCCGAGCGCGGCAAAACGCGGAGGGTATCTTCGTGATGCCCGGTCTCGAGAACTGCATCGCGGGCGCCCGTATTTGCGCCATACCGTTCCATCGACTCAGACGCACCCTGATACTGTTCCACACAAGCTGACGCAGGGTCGCGCGTGTGTTCATGCTGCACGCGGCGAGGACCTACCGCACCGTGCGCTGAAGTCAGCTGTGTGAGCGGTGTGCAGATCGCCGGACGTACCTAGAAGATGTCGAACGGGAGCCCCGTGTTGCCGATTTCGGAGATGTCGTCCGAGGACTGCGCGACTTGCCAGGGGCGGCTGCATGAGCTTGCATCCGGTGAGCCCAGTTCCACGCCGCATTTGTAACGCGCGCTCCGAGTCGACGACCACGTAGCCGGAGTATACGGAGCGCCAATGGCACTCGCGGTCATGGTCTACGTAGCATCAGGAAACGCTCCAGTTCCGGGTAGAGCTGCTTTGTACTTA
Organism: Trametes versicolor FP-101664 SS1; assembly: GCF_000271585.1. Lineage (NCBI taxonomy): Eukaryota > Fungi > Basidiomycota > Agaricomycetes > Polyporales > Polyporaceae > Trametes > Trametes versicolor. Next base: position 603,189 of record NW_007360336.1, read on the forward strand.
CTTTCGCCGATATCGTAAGCTGATCGCATTGGAGGGTACGGCAAAGAATACTTACTTGCGCGGAGGTCGTAGGCGAGGTGCAAGCACAGACGGCCGCTTTCTGGACTCTGTAGAGACCTACTATGCCATCATCGTTGGCGGGCATTCTTGCTATGCTATGGAATATCGAGAGCTGGGTCTCGAAGACATGTCGAGCTGGTCAAAAGGGTGTGTATTAGAATTCATCGCCGCTACGACTTCCATGAAAGATAGCGCGTGATTTCTGTGCAACGTACTTCGTGGGCTACGAGTTGGACTGCGACGAAGAGCATCCCTGTAACTCATGGCACCTGCTGCAGTCCTTGTGCGTACGCGTGCTTGACCTGGTAGTAGCTTGCTAATCCAAAGTTTGGGAAGTTTGAAGGTTATGCAAAGCACACCTCGCGTCTGTGAGAGCTAGTCGTGTTTCCAGGCGCTATTTCTTGTGCTCCAGGAGTTCATTGCGGCCTGTAAAAGCGAGTCTGGATAGCAGAGGGCGAGACGCAGAGAGACAGGCAGAGTGCGATCGCAGACCTCGCGTAGGCGCCCGCCCACCACGTGTTGTGTATGGGCCAAACAAAGCCACGCGAGCACTTCAGTCCGCTCGAGTCGGAGTCGCTCTCGCCAGGTCGTTGTCCGTGTGGAATATCTGAGCGCGGCCTGTCTGACCTCCGACGAGTCAGACTCGCTGTTCGCCTTCCACACCCTCGCAGTACTTCCACGACCTAGATACACCCTGAATCTGTTCTCGCTATACCCATACCGCTTTCCCTTGGGGCTCGCCTTTTCTCCGGCTCGACGCGTCCGTCGCCGTCTTTTGCTACTACACTGCTGCTCGACGCTCGTCTGCACCCGCTCTCTGCAAAACTCTACAGCAAAGCCTCCCGCCTTCCTACCCTCCCTGGCCCCTCCGAGACTGGCCCGATGCATTAGCCGGCACACATCCATAACACTCGTGTCAGCGTTTGCCTCCCGGAGCCGGCGCCGCAATCGAGACCTGCACTGCCTTCCTCAAGACGTCCTCAGTGAGCATTTTCCGGCTTGCACGTCCACTAGAGTCCTGAAGAGCACACCTAGGAGCATCGCCGGGCGCTGGGTACGACGATGTCGCGGACATCGCCGACCGGTTCGTCGTCTCTGAGTTGAGGATTCTTGGAAGCCGATCCGTGCTCCTTCCGTAGTTTCTCGTGAGCTTCGGTAAGTCGTTTTCTGTGCTAGGTTTTGCTTGGCGATATGGATACCAACTACGATGAACATGGATATTTCCAACCCCACTAGAAACGACATATCCGTGGACACATCATCTACGTCTTCCTCCGCGTCGCTGAACCGCCTCTCCTGTGTATCCCTTAGATAGCCTTGCCGATGCCTTGGGACAGCGTTAGGCGAGCACAAGCCACGCTGCGCTGGACAACGACCCTCAAGACACTATGGCATTAACATGCTCTGGCAGATCAAATCATGTGCGGCTATAAATCGACCGGTGCGGTAAGCATGCGGACGCCTACTTAGAAATACATTTTTTAATGTGCGTTGTCACTTATATGCGCAGATTCGGCGACACGCACGTCGCAGGCGGTCTTCGTCGATGTCCTTCGGCCCGTACACTATCATCGACTGCCGTCAATTTCCCCCGCCGCATCCACGCACGCATCACTCAGCATCCGTCGAAGACCCCATCTGCAAACACGTTATGGACAACACGCAGAGGTCTACCACCCGTG